>NW_028278670.1:0-254103 GCF_059751315.1 Micrasema longulum
TGTAACCGGGGTATTTTACGCAACAATTATTTGTACCGCAATTTTACTTTCGACACCTTCAGACAAAATGCTGTAAGCCAAAAACACATGTTTAGTAAAAATTAACAGTAAAGATTTTTTACAGTTTTTAAAAATTATTTTACTAAAACCAACAGTCACAAATAATAGAACAATGCATACAAATAACAATAAATCATCATCATCATTCCCTTTCCGCACCTTATGGTGCATAGGGTGCTGCATTGGTACACCGATCGCAGTGTATCTTGATCATTTTTGTTACATCAAGGTAAGATGATCAGTCTTACGCTTCAGGTACCAGTCCAGAGACTATGAAATATTCTAGTCTGAAAACACATTTTTAAATAAATATTTCATGTCAACCATATCGGGAATCGAACAAGAGACCGTTTTGTATGGTAGGCAAACGCGCTGACCACTACACCAGGAGGCCGACAGTAAACAACTAGACCAATTACTGGTTTCACATAAGAAAATAATTTTAAAAAAACAACATACAGTTCACCAGGAGTTAAAATCGTAGGGTCAAGGTGCCGACAGCGGCTCAGGTACAGTGAATCAACTACCCTATAATTAAATATTGTTAAATGACTTATTTTAGGAATTTTCTGGATGAAAAAATAATATATTATTTTTTTCGGATAACATTCATTTGACAAAATATTTTTTTTCTTTTTTAAATTCATATTCCATTGTTGGTGAGAATATTTTTAACATCTTTTGGAAAGGTTGTCTGAGTCTCCCGTTTAGTTTTGCCAGGTAGTTTATTGTATGATTTCAGTCATTTGTTTATTAGTCTCGAGTGTCCTTGTCTTGTTTTAGAATGTTGTATATGTTGTCCTGATATTTTTGTATATTGTGTCCATGTTTACTACAATTTTGACAAGTTTAAGTTCTACTATTACATGAGTATTATTATTTATTTATTTATTTATTATTTATTTATTATCATGATATTACATAAACAAAATTATAATTTATGTAAAGTTGCTTTGACTGTCTAACTAGGGCTATTTACCCCGTTTTAAAACAGTCAAAAAATATAAAAAACAGTAATCAATTTATAGAAACAGTTATAAATATACAGGACAAAGTGAAAAACAAGGTAAAAAATGGAGTAAAAACATGGTAAAAAATGTAGTAAAAACATAGTAAAATTGTAGTAAAAACATAGTAAAATTGTAGTAAAAACATAGTAAAATTGTAGTAAAAACATAGTAAAAATGTAGTAAAAACATAGTAAAAAATGTAGTAAAAAAAAACGTAGCAAAAAAAATAAATTATTAAAACAAAGTAATAAATGCAGTGAAAACATAAAAACAGAATACATAGTAAGAAACATATTTAAATTCATAATAAAAAAATGAATGTATGTTGTATAGCAAAAAGCATATTTAAAGAAAGAAAAAAAAACAGCATATTAAAAAATAAAGTAAAAGATGTAATAAAAATTTAAAAAAATAAATACATAGTTAAAACAAGTTAAAAAGTCATGAGGATCTTTAAAAATTAAATCAGTATTATTATTGTTACAGGATTTTACATACAATGGAAAATAGCTCTGTTAACTTGCAAATTGTTTTTTCTTAATGAAAAGGAGTAAGTTTAGTTATGATTATAGAAAGAAAAAACAAAAAAAAGCGCATAAAAAATTGTTTAATATTGAATTATGGAAAAAGACCTTTAGATAATTTTAATTCCGTTAAGAATTTTCCAAAAATATCTATATCTTTCGCATTGTGTCTGTGAACATTTTACCGCCTGCACATGCGAAAGAGGGAATTATAATATCCCGTATTTGAGGAAAAGTGCTCAACTCTAAAAACCTCGGAATTACGTGGTCGTATATTAGCATGTAGGTTAATGTTACTAATTTGTGACGTGTCATGGTGATAAATAAGGATTTTGTATAGCCAGGTGAGATCTATTATATTTCGTCTCATTTCTAGACTTTATTTTGAAAAAAAGTTATAAATTTTATAATATACTTTAATAATGTTTAATTCTTATGTAAAGTTTTTTTCTATGGTTACGATATATTTAAAGGAAAGTATCAATACAGGCAGAACAGGGGTGAGATTGGCCTCAGGACGTGTCTACCCCTTAATAAAATCCTTACGCGATCACGTATAGAAGCAAGGAGCAGGCAATGGGGTAGTCTTCTAAGCAATACTAAAGCAAACAATCACTATGGTAGGGGTGCGAACCCATTTCAGGTCATTTCTTTAAGGGTAGAAAAATAAATGCTGAAATCTCAACACTAATACTAAATTAGATTTTAAAATATTTATATTATTTGAAAATACCAATAGATTCAAACATAAAAAAATATTGTGTTTTTGGCTAGTACATATACTCGTATTTTAGTGTCTTTAAACAGGGTTTCTTACACTAGTTATAGGGTCAAAGTAACTTTATATAAATGTAATTATTTTATATATATATATATATAATAAGGTAAATAAACAAATACATTGTTTGTAAAATGGTCATAAAATATTGTAAGAGGGTTGATATTTAAATGGTGTGGAGTGGAATCATTAACTGTCCAGTATTTCCTGTGTTCAAACAACAATAGGTATTATATGTCTTACGAGAGCATCAGGTAGAATAGTCATCCACTCAGCTTTTTTATATGCAATATATTGGGGATTTACAGACAGAAAGCATTAAGTCATAAAAACAAGGTCCGAGATAATCGCATTTAAAGCTTTTTTTATTCTTTCAGCGTATTATTTCTCCCCCAATTTTATTTTTTTATTTACTTTAATCTATTTTAATTTATTTTAAGCAATCGGGTTCTTCTATCTATATTTTAAAATGTAAAGGCTGTTGACTTAATGCATTCTGTCAGCAAAACCTCGATGCTTATTATATTTAAAAATAACATATTTTATTAGGTTTGCAAGACGTAAATCAACTAAAATACGTGTCCTATAAAGGGTCGACAAAGATCGAAAAAGCCGATCAACGATTTAATAGAACTATGCGGACAGATTTATTAAGGCTCGTGGGGCCGATTAAATGCGCCTTAGATAGCCGAATTCAATAGCATGTAACAGTTGGCGACAGTTGTCATTATTTTAAACCACATATTCTTCTCTAATTTTGATCACTTACTAACAGAACTTTTTGTGTAGATATTTAATAAATATTCGTATTCAAATAACTAAGGCTCGTAGGGCCTATTTAATATATATTTAATATTTAATATATATTTAATATATATAGCCTATTTAATAATAGCTTTAAAAAAATTGAAGAAGAGGAAATCATAAAAATTATTAGCAATTTAAAAAAAGACCAGTCTAAAGGTCCCGATAATATTTCTGTAGAAACACTTAAAAAAATTAAAAATAATGTATCTAAGCCTTTGCAATATATTTACAACATATGTCTAGAAAATGGAATCTATCCGAAATCATTTAAATTATCTACAATAGTACCAATTCACAAAAATGGCTCAGCTTCTAAAACAGATAACTATCGTCCAATTGCTCTTACCTCAAATATATCTAAAATTTTTGAAAAATGTCTAAAAAACCGAATCATGGATTATCTAGAAGGTCATAAGAAAATCTCTCATAACCAATTTGGCTTCCGAAAAAAATTTAGCACTGATGATGCAATTTATAAATTAACTAGAGAAATATATTCCGCAATAGATAATAAATATAAATGTTTGGTAATTTTCCTTGATCTTAAAAAAGCCTTTGATACCGTTAACTTAATTAAATTATCAAATAAATTAAAAAACATTGGTATAAAAAATAAATGTCATAAGTTATTAACTAGTTACCTATTTAATAGGACACAAAATACAAAAATAAAAAGTGAAATTAGCTTGCAAAGAGAACAACAACATGGTGTTCCACAAGGGACAATTTTAGGTCCTCTATTATTTTTAATATACTTAAACGAACTATGTGATTTAAAAGTAGACGGAGAAATATTGTCCTATGCTGATGACACTGCTATTATAGTATATAATAAAACATGGGAGTTAACATTTAGTGATGCTACAAAAAGTATACCAATAGTTAATAACTGGTTGGAAAATAATTTGCTTGGTTTAAATCAAGAAAAAACCATGTATTTGCCCTTTCAAATCTCTAATAAGACTGGCCCTTCACAAAATTTGTCAATTAAAATACACGATTTAAATTGTAATATAGATATCTGTAATAAGTGTTACAAAATTAGCTCAGGTGAAAGTTATAAATATCTGGGTATCCACATAGATTATAGGCTAAAATGGGAAACACATATAGCTAAATTAACAGACAAAATCAGATATTTATCTTACGTTTTCCAAAGATTAAAAAATATTTTAACTTATGAAAAATTAAAAATGCTGTATTACGCTCTAATTCAGTCTTCTGTTACATACGGCATAATTGGATGGGGTGGAGTTTTGGACGCACATAGTCACCCTGTAGAAATCGCACAGAAGAGTATAGTTAAGATAATGTACAAAAAGCATAGACTATTTCCTAGTAACGAATTGTACATAGAGAGCGGACTCCTTAATTTTAAAAAGTTATATTTATTACAATGCTTAAAATATGTATACAAAAATAGGGAATTGTTTGGCAATAATTTAAATAGGACTAGTAGCAGATCAGAAAGTGTACTGTCGGTTCCAGGATGCAGAACTAAGTTCGCACAGAGACACTCTTTCCATGTTGGTCCAAGATCTTTTAATCTCCTACCCAAGGAAATACAAAATATAGAATCCCTTCCAAAGTTTAAAGCGGCTTTGAGGACTTGGATCAGCATGGAAAATACAGATATACACCTATTGTGAAAGAGTCATACAACAGCATATTCTAAACTTTGATGTCTTAATTACATTGTTTATGTCATTTTCCTGTTATTTCTGTATGATTTTTTAATGGCATTGTCATATTTGTGTTTGTATACCAAAAAATTCACCAAAAACAATAAAAAGGGAATGGCCCACGCTCAGACGTTTAAGTCTTTGTGGGAATTTTTTCCAAATTTAAGGCTATGTTTATTTTTAGAATATGTATTTTTTCTCTTTTTCTCTTCTAATGTTTAATAAATATAATGTATAAAATATGTAATTTAATACATGCATAATATATAACAGTATGGAAAAATAAACAAAAAAAAAAAAAAAAAATATGGTCAAGGGAACAGATTCATAAAGGCCGACTTAATGAGGCCTTAAGGGTCGAATGTACAAGCATATAACAGTCGGCTATCTTTTTAATTACTTATTCATTTATTTTCAATATTAATCGCTTACAAACCAATATTTTTACGTAGCTATAATTGATTTTTTTTGTCTTTGTAGCATTTTTTGGAGTGAGAGATTTTTCTTTATTGTATTTAGATTACTCCGAACAACAAAAAAAGTGAGGCCCTAAGGGACGATACTTCTAGGCGACAGAGATCCTAAACAACCGAGGAGCAAAAAGTCGCAAACTGAGGCCCGTAGGGCATAAAATGAGGCCAGAGTGGCCGAATTCTCCAGCATGTATTAGTTGGCAATAGCCGAAATAAACAAAAAATATTTATGGTTTAATTATTTTATAGATATTAGAATAGGTAAATATTTTCCATTTATTTTATATTAAGAAACATGCAGAACGTTTAAATTTTGACATAACAAAAATCACAGCCGCCTTGGATTTAAATTTAAAAGATGTTTTTTTTTTGTACGAAATATTCCCAATCAGCAAAAGTGCTAGTATGAGGGGATATAATAACACAATAGGTTGTTCGCAAGTTAAATTATTTGATGCTCTTGTATTTATTTTATGTTTGTTGTAGTTAAAATCAAATTAAATATTAGTCTTTATTTTATTCTTTTTCATCTTCATCTTTTCCTTTTTTCTGTGTAGATTAATTCCTCTAGATTGAGCATTTTTGTTACTCTGTAAATCTGTAAATACATACACTAAATATGATAACGCTGGTACTGCACTAACTGCATAGTAATAATCATGTTTCAAAAATGATCGATAGTGATAGTTAGTAGTTCTATTTATTTACAAAAGTTTAATTAAAGTTGATCGCATGGCGGGGGGACGTAACCGGAGAAGTGAATCGCTCTTCACTTGACTGCAGATGGTATCTCGGTCCGTAACGTTAGCCCGTGATACGATCTAACGCTACACATCTAGCCGGTTCGCGCTAGCCGGGGGAGCTTTCAGTTAGGAGATTATTTCCTTTGGATTTCCAGAAAAGGGTTAAAAATACACAGAGCTGAAATATGGGAGCGGAGTCAGGTTCGTTCTAGAGAATTTATTGGCAGCAATACGAAAATAGGAACTAGTTTTTAATCATGGCGATTACAAGGTCGCTAAGGGAAACTTTCTTTAGAATGTTTTTTTTTTGTATAGCTACTGCAACTATAGTAAACTTTGAAATTAGTATTCCTCCCTAGAAGAGTTGCAAGCTTTTTTATTATTTTTTTACTATACGCCCTTAAAATACAGTTCCGTATATGAAATACAATCGGAATCCTGGGCAATTGTGTTCTTAAGGTAAAGGGGTGTTCTCTCACCTGAAAAAAATACGAATGGAGATAAGTCCGCCTCGTAGTGTTATTGTTAACGCATTCACGTACCATGCTTGAGGTCTCGGGTTCGATTCTTGGGGAGGTCAACATGAAATATTTATTTAAACGTAATTTTACACTTCGTTCATAAATTATTCACTCGCCCGAACCTCGCGACATTACTGATCCAAAAATATATTATGTAATGAGATTTTTTTTGAAGACTGTTCATTTTTTATTCTTAAAGTTAAAAACGTTTATTGCTGCTTCTGGGCCCTGAATAATAATAAATCTTGATTTACCATAGAATACAATGTCATACATACAAAAATAACAACAAAGGTAAACATAGTTAAATGGTGGACTTATTGCCACTAGCAATTTCTTACAGTCTAACCAAAACTTAATAATAAATACAAAAAATAATTTTTAAAAATAAATAAAATAAAAAAACCAAATAAATAAAAAAGTTTAGAAAACACAAACAGTTAAAACACTATATTATATTATGGTGTCAATTGCTTACATTAATATAATAAACACACCTCTACACTTTCTCTCAAACAAATACACACGAACAAACATTTGTTGTACCACAATTTAATATGTATGATGTTTATTTAGAAACCTAGCTGGTCTGTCTTTAAGAAGTATATTTTTTATGTTAATTTATCATTGTTGACTGTTTGTTTCTGTAAAACAAATAAATAAGTAATTATGGGAAAATAACAGAAAAGCTTCAGCTGTCTATAAAAAAAATCAAATCTTTTTTGTACAAAAACATTATTAAAAATTTTAAGCACCTTCGTCAATAACCGGTATTTGAAGATATTAAAAAAAAATATTAATTGATTTTTCATAATGAAAATTTGCTTTTACTTTATAGACAGTTAACATATAACTCAGCTTCCCATTGTAATCGGGGCCCTGAAAACCTGCCTAAATATTTTTTTACCTACGCAGTGTTGTAATATAAGCGTCGATATATGCGTAGAACGCATTTCGATGGATTAAGACATATTATTCGTGAAATTTAGATTTAAAAAAAATATTACAAATAATAATTTCAGTTAAAAAAGCGCAGAAAGATTTGTAGCGTAAACGCAAAATAACGAAAACATGAAATGTGCCCTCGAGAAAGCGAACCAGATTGAAAATTGAATAAACAACGTTTGGATTGAATAATTAGATGGCCACTCCATCTCTGTGGCTGTCGGGGAAGGAAATATTCCTTATTTAGGGGAGGACCTGGAATCTAGACTTGAGAGAAAAAATATTTCTCTTAGACGAGGAACGAGAGGTTTAAGCTGACTCGGAAAAAAAGAAACAAAAATACGCTTCTATAGATCTTAATATTTTTTATTCGTGTCATAGAATGGGGTCACTAATTTATGAAACCTATAAATAATTATCTGGTGTTTTTGTTATAAGACGAAGTCTTATTTAAATGAGGGTTAATATATATATTTTTTGAATAGTAAAACAAAAAAATTTGAAAATCATTTTTTTTAAAACCGTCTGAAAAGTCTTCCATATCGACAGCTTGATCCGCGAACAAGACAACTGCAGTAAACCAAACTATACAGGAGCAACATGAAACTTTATTAAATACCAATAAGTTTGGCGTCGAATAAATCGGCGTTTATGATCTGTTTGCAAAACAGTAAAGGTGGAAAATATACAAATAAGCTTAATTAAAGTAAAATTAAGTAAACAATAAGTAAAATTAAAGTGAAGTAAATTAAAGCTAAGTAAAATTAAAGTTAAGTAAAATTAAAGTTAAGTAAAATTAAAGTTAAGTAAAATTAAAGTTAAGTAAACGTAAGTAAAAGTATAAGCAAACATATTAGGCACTGTCTTTTCTCACTAGGTATAGTAGTAAATACCCGTTCTGAGGTAGACTGCATATTTTTTAAAGTATAAATTACGGCATATTTTTTTTTAAATGTCTTAAGATAATTAATACGAAATTAAATAATATATAAAAATATGATTATCTTACAAAAAATTATGAAACACCTACATGTTTTATCATATTTCTAGGTTCAAAATCTTTATAATATCAACAACAAACACAAGCCATCACGCCGTTTCCCCGTAAGGGAAGGCAGATAGGATAGAACGCCACATCAATCTACACTATCTTTGCATACAGATCACGCATCCTCTACATTCATACATCTTCTCATGCACGCGCGCCGATTATTCCGACTTTTGACGTGTCCATCTCCAGGTAATTGTTGGATTTGGTCATGCCATGTCTTTCTCGGTCCTCCTCTATTTCTGTATCCATCGACATTCGCATTGTTAATTATTATTATTATTATGTTTATTGAATTACATATTCTACCATATAGATGTATTACTATTATTACTTAAGTGTATGATTTTGTATTTATTTTTACTATAAATTAATTACCGAAATGAATTATACAATTACTATAAATTATTAATTACATATTTCCATGTATTATTAAATAACTTTTCTGCATTCCATTTCGTGACATGTATAAACTTTTATAATAAATATTTTTTTATTGTTATTTTGTATATCGTTTTGATTATTTTGTATATTGTTTAATATGTTTATAAATGTTTTTGATTTATATATAGAAGAGTCTTAACACGGACTTTTCTAACAAGTCAGGACACAAAAAATTATAATTATTCTATGGTAAAATTGTGTATTTTGTGCATTAAATATATAGTTTTTGTTAAAAACTTAGCCGCTCTTTCGCTATCTATTCGCTCTACATGTCCAAACACCAAAATACGAGCATTGTCATTTTGCCAAATTATGTATTAGACGTAATAAAATCTGTATAATACCTACAGTCAATTTTACAAAAAATTGAGTTATCTTATTTACGGATTAAACCGTCGATATTCCCTTTAAAAAAATATTTTCCAACTATGTTGTAATACAAAGGTAATAATAATATATTTTTTGAGGAAATTTAGGTAATGGTACAAGTACCTTTTCCATACATACATATGTATATGTACGCATCCACTTTTCACTACGCTGAATCCCAACTCAACACTGGGCTCTTGGCCTCATAAAGTTATATTTGTATTTCTATGAATAAATGAAAAATGAATAAATGAAAATGTATACATGCATTTGTATTTTTCACATACAGATAACTAAAGAGTAAAGTGTACAAATTTGATAACTTAATACTATAATATGAAATAAACTTAAATTTACAATGTACTGCATAAAAATACAATTAAAAAAATAAAGGTATCTTTGAAGAGCAAAAAAATAAAAATCATAAAATAATTTAGTTACAATACAGAATGAGTAATGATATCATAATTGTTAATAAAAATATTAAAAAATATATTCCGTTCAAATAATTATTTTGTTTAATCTGTTAATTACGAACATTCAAAAACATGTACAAATCTGGTAAGGTAGTGGAACTTTACAAAGACCAAGAATAATGAAAATTTTTGTTGTGTTTTTTTAAGAAAGAGTATTCGGAAAAAATCTGAATCGGTACATTTTGCGTTATTCAAAAATACGAAGACGGCAAATAAACCTTGGCGCTTTTATAGGTTTTCAATGGTCCTAGCTCCCATAAAAAACTATGTACACGCATGCACAAGACACGCTAAAAAATCACTGCTATGTTGCCATAATCTAAGGAGAAAATACAGGAATACGTTTGTGTGAAAGAATGTTAGACCGCATTTTTTCTTAATTATTATGACTTAACACGGGCACAGCCTAAAACGCAATAATACGTTCGTGAGTATGTAAACTGTATTTGATTATGTTAATTAAAATTAATTTGAAATAAAAAAATAATTAAATCCTAGTAACCATGAGTTTTTTATTTGCAAGAAATCTATATCGTATTACAGAGTGTTTAAAAATCAGAATAATTAATGGTTGCAAAGGACAATCGATAAAAAATAGCAAATCTATTAGTATTTTTGGACTAAGCTTCTAATGTCCGCAAATTACAAGGAAAAATAGAAAATGTTATTTATTTATGATCATTTTATCATCTTCATTCCCTTTCCACACCTAATGGTGCACGGTGGTGGGCACGGCATTGGTACACCAATCGCAGCGTATCTTGATAAGTTTTGCTATATGAAAGTAAGATGATCAGTCTTACGTTTCAGGTACCAGCTCAGGGACTATGAAATATTCTAGTCTAAAACACCTGTTTAAATCAATATTTCATGTCAATCATACCGGTATTCAAACCCGAGACCTCTCGCATGGTAGGCAAACGAACTGACCACTACACAACGAGGCCGACTATAATCATTTTATTAATATAAACGGATGGATAAAAAAAGTACGGGTAGATCGATTCAGATATTTTTTTTAATTAAAAATATTTATATTTTATAGCATTTTAAACTTTTATCGGTGAGATAAAACTAGAGATGAAATTTTTAACTTTAGTTTAACTAAAATAATGAGCAGAGGCTAACTTTAAAAACTACGCCACGCCAGACGAAATATAACTTGTTTTTAGTGAACTAATTTAAAATATTTCCGCGATACTTAATTCCATTTGAATCTGTGACACTGATATCCAAAAGCTTTATATACGATAACTTCTCGAAATGTGAAAGGTAACTTAGACAGGATACATTCAATGAATCAAAATTAAAATTTGAAAGGTAGGGTAACGCGTCGCTGGCAAAGTTAGTTTGATACCCGGAACTTGGTCTGTACGACCAACCATCGCCAACGTGAAGTTCCGCCATTAGGAATACCAAATGTGACTGCACCAACTTCAGACAGGTGGGGTAACACGACCAACTTGTACCTTGGTTTGGTATAAATGACAACGTGCATAATTGAACAAGCGGAATAAACGTCTCGACCTAGCCAAAGCAGTTATTATACGAGTCGATGGTTCCCAAACCTACTATGCCCGTGGGCTCCCCCGCCCCCTCTTAAAGCAAAAACATGACCATAAACCCCCAAGTGGGATAACTCTACCTACATAACGGCATAATATGAAAATTATAAAATTAATTTTATGTCTTGAATGGAAGCTGCGATTTAAAACAAAATATTTAAAATTAAGTTTACTGAAATTTAAACTTTTTTTTAGATTTTTTTAAGAAGATGGGTGAAACTGAAGCGACGATATGAGAATATTTTTAATGTTAAACTTTGTTTGTGAATAACATTCTCCAGTCGGTTCTTTTTTTCGTGTTAAGGTTCATAACTGCCTTGTACATTGAAAGCCCCCACCCACTTACCCGGATCTGTTTTTTTTAATTTATTTTTATTTTATTTATTTTGAAAAGCCAACAGATTACAATGTTTATTAATTACAGTGTAGGTTAAATTATATATTAAGATCCAATTACAGGCCTTCTCGTAAGCTAAAAGATAAATATTACCAATAAGAAGTTAAGAATAGATATTAAATTTAGATATGTATGTACATTTTACAGTGCGGATAACATAATGATAAGTATACATACATACATATGCGAGCCTTATAAGAAGATCAACTTAATTGAAGAAAATAATAATTATAAAAATAATTTTAAAAAAAACTCAAAAACTAAAATAAAATAAAGTGTTTTTAATAATTAACCAAATATCAAACTCACATACACATGTACATGTACATATCCATACACAATGTAACTGCACAGGTAGGTATTTCGGTTAAATAAGATATTATATAAGAGAATATTAAAAAACATATTTTCTTGTGGTCTCTTTTCGGTTCTGGACATAGCAAAAACAATTTTATTTCAGCTGTAATGAACGGATTTTTTTTCTCAAAAAAAATATTTGTTTACATACTAAAGATTCACGTTTTTTTTTTTTTTTTTCATTTACATTTACTGCTTTCAATGCCCCGCTTTTATCGCCGTCGGAGCAACCTAAAGCTAGGGTTTCCTAGAACAGCGTTGCCCGTATCTCAACGGCCGTAGTGAACGGTGATACGGTGGACAGCCGTCGTAACGGTGACTAGAAAGTGGTTTCCTAGGGAAACGGTGTTGATAACACCATTAAAAAATAAAACCTCTCTCTAGTCACCGTTACGACGGCTGTCCACCGCATCACCGTTCACTACGGCCGTTAAAATACGGGCACCGCTGTCCTAGGAAACCCTAGCTTAAGTATGAACAGTAAATTCGTCACCCTCAATAGAATTTTCCCAATGCTGACGGTGTAGGGTTTTTATTTTTTATTTTTTTTTATTTATTTAATGCACAAAATACACAATTTTATCATAGAGCACAATTAAATATATTTTTTATGTCCCGACTTGTTAGAAAATTCCGTGTTAAGTCGGAAGTCTTCTATATATAAATCAAAAACATTTATTAATATATTTAAAAAATAAACAAAATAATCAAAACAATATAAAAAATAATAATAAAAAAATTTAAATAGTAAAAATTTATACATGTCGGAAAATGGAATGCAGAAAAGTTACATAATAATATATGGTAATATGTTATTAATAATTTATAGTAATATTATAATTCAATTCGGTAAATAATTGATATTAAATAAATACAAAATAATACAATAAAGTAATAATTGTAACACATCTACATATAAAGTAGAATATATATTTTAATAAACATAATAATAAAGTTAAAAATATATTTACAAATAATTATGCATCACTATTAAGTTCATTCAAATATGATATACACATATACGTATATGGATAATTATGAAGACAGCGTCGATATTATATATTTATTCCCGAAGCAATCTCATACAGTGGTCTCTACCCCTCGATAAATTTCAATTATGGATCTTCATCTTAAATATGATGTTGTTTTGGAGAACTTTATATGTTCATCCAAGACGTTAAATTGGAGCTATATATGAAAAGTGTCTCCGAGCAAACATCGTACGTGTTCTCGGTATTAATAAGTTTAGGTTACGTGTGTTGGTTCATTAGCTTGTTAGTAAACCAGAAGAAACAAGTCCGAACGGGAGAACCAGAACCGTTACCACCGCTCCACCGGCCAAATGATTTAAAACTAACTAGCCCAAAAGAAAATCATTGTTTACATTCGCTCTATTCCTAGCGCCACCATATTCAACATGAAAACCTAGCATCAACCTATTCAAAATTTAGCATCCTAGTCAAGACCTATCAACTAATCTATCAACCGACCTATCAACCAACCTAAAACCAACCTTATTAACCCTTGTCTTGTACACAGATTTGTAACAGATATATTTTTATATTAAACCTTTCGCAGACCTCCTGACGTTATCCGAGCACCACAAAATTATTTTTGTTTCTCCATAGCTCAGAAGTCACAAAAACTCCAGAAGGCCCATTTTGGGAACCACTGGTATGAGTACATCTAAATATATAAATGAAGCGTATTGGGTAAATTGGACAATCCAGATAAAAAAAACTGATACAATTATGGACAGACTAAATCATGATCTTAATAATGTATCACTGTGGCTAAAAATTAATAAATTAAAATTAAATGTTAACAAAACTAAATATATGAATATAGGAAACAAAAGAATAGAAATTACACCATCAATTGTAATAGAAAATGAAAAACTTAATGAAGTCACTGAAATTAAATATTTAGGTGTAATGTTGGATTCAAAACTTACATTTCACCAAAACGCTAAGATGGTAATAAATAAGATTTCAAAAAAAATATCAATTTTGGGAAGGACCAAAAGATTTATTGATAAGGACTCCTGCAAAACTATTTACAAAGCAATTATTGAACTACACGTTAACTACTGTAGTAGCATTTTATTTTTATCAAACAAAGAAAACATAGATAAACTAACTGTATTACAAAATAAAGCCTTTAGAATCATTTTGAAAAAAAACAGATACACGAGGGTAAAGTCGATGGTAAATGAAATGAAATTATTAACATATAAACAAAGAATATTTTACAATACAATGATATTTGTTCATAAAATTATAAACTAATAAATAAACAGAATTTCGGAAAAAAATTGATCGGAACCAGCATGAACACGATCACAATACTAGAGAAAAGAACAAAATTAGACTTCCATTTAGGAAAAAGGCAAAGTCACAAAATTCAATTTTATTTAAAGCAATTAAAAAGTATTACGAAATGGAAAAAAATATTTATGAAGAAAAAAACATATCAAAATTAAAAATAATAAGATATATGTGATAAACAACTTATAAATTAAATATATTTGCAATGTTATTATTAGAACACACATAACGATATGTATGATATGTGTGCCCTACTTTAAGATTTAAATTTAAAAAAAAATTAGAACTGTTTTGGTTTACGTTTATTTTTTAAAAAATCCTGAAAATGGAAATCGAGTGAATGTACAAGTAAGTCAGGCTCGTAGCATAGTGGTTGGCGCGCTCGCCTACCATGCTTGAGGTTCACAAAATCACAAAAATATCACAAAATAATAATAATAATAATTACAATTGCATTTGTAAAAGAGTTTACGATAAAAAATAAATAATTGCAAAATCATTAAATAATAATTATTATACCATATCGACGGTGGAAAGGAAAAGTTTATAAGTGACATGAAGCAACTTTACAGAAGAGCCAATTAAAGTTGTTTTTTTTATTAGTTAATAAAAATGACATATTTAATTTTTTTATTTAAATTATTTAGGAATTACACCTAAATAATTGGTATATATGAGATTATTTTATTAATTAAAGAAAGTACAAAAAAAACTTTTAATTGGCTCTTCTGCAAAGTTACCACATGTCGCTTAGTAACTACATATTTCCTTTCTACCGTCGGTATATTATGAAATTCTCCACAGAGAATTGATCGTCTTTAAAAATGTGAGTCAAAAAAATATAGTGGCATTTACATTACCATTTTTCAGTACTGAAATAAATAGTTTAATTTTAACAATAGGACATAAACAACAGATAAGAAAGAACACAAAAAATATGTATATCATAAATTAATTGATTCACCTAATAAATAGATTTTAAAAAAATAAAACACTTTATCCTTATAATCCATATAAATAATTAGAGCAGATATTTTTTTTTATTTACATTTTGTTCACCAAGCCGAAAAATCACGGAAAAACAAACTTAATTACAAAATGAATTGAAGCTGCTAAAAATCAGTTTAGTTCAACATGAAAATAATGAAAAACGAGTTCCGAGGCTAAGAAAATAATAAGAATCTCATTAATCATTCTATCGACTTACTTCGTCTGTGTCTTATTCAAAAGCTCTGGGCTCGTATTACAATGGAAAGATAACGTGTATCTTCAATTTTATCGACAAAGTAAAATTAAATTTATGTATGAAAAATAGAATATCCTTTATTTTTTTTTCTAAATATGTTTAATTACAGTTTACCGAAGTAGATAATTCTATTTTTTTATTTTTTTATTAATCAATATATTTTCATAAACGGTACATTTTTAAAAATTCTAATACAAATATACTTTTATACATCTAGTAAATGTTATATATATATATATTTATAGTTGGATAATTTATATAGCGCCATTTTTGTGAAAATCACCTCAAGGGCGCTGTACAATTAATAAATATCCCAGTACGTCTTGCAGCTACAGAGGGCATGGACGGTTGGGATTCTAGTTCCGCGTTTTCAATTAAGATCAATCAAAAATTATAACAGATAGGAGCTAGATTACAGGACGTCTTGCAGCTACAGAGCGCATAGACAGTTAGAAATTTAGCCCCCATTTACACATTTTGAAACTGTAGCTCTCCAAAAGATTAGCTCTTGTGCTTGGAGAGTGACTTATACTATAATAGTTATTTATTTATTATAATTTATATAACTTTGAATATACGAGAACATGATAAAAAATAACTTATAGGATATAAAAAAATAAGCTGAAAATAATACTACATTAATATTAATTAAAATGGAATGCAGTTTTTACACGGGTTCAAAAAAAATATTTAAATTTACTTTGAATTTATTTATTGACATGTTAGTAGTTTTTAGTTAATTGGGGAGATTATTGTAATTTTTGATAATTTTCATACAAATTAACACATTTTTGTACATAAATATCTTCTTAACATTATAGACATTCGAAGATAACTCTGTTAACTTCTGATTGTAATTGCCCCGTAGCAAACTTTTGTAGCATAAAAATATATCTACAATATTACGTAACAGCGGATTGATGAAAAAATTATAGTCGGTATTAATTTTTGGTTTATATTTGAAAAATCGATAGTGTTGTTTAGCTCATCATGATTTATTTTTGAAACGTGTATCATCAAAGATAAAAACAGAATTACTCTTGTTGCAATACAGATGAAAAACGAAGAGACATATAAGTTAGAAAACAAAAAAAAAATTATATGGGGACCTAATAAACCTCTTCTAATTTTAGCAGCCATAAACGATTACTTAAATTATAATAGATGAGGAGTTTAGGAATATAAATTTAATATAAATAATAAACTATGTATAAAAGGGTCAACGGGAATAGATTTTAAAATATTTATGTCGCATTGGGTGTTAAGACTTTTTTTCAATTATTGGAAAGCAATTATTGAAATAACATAATATTTTTAATAAAAACTGTTATTATATTTGTAATATTTTTTTATTAAAAATTAATATTTGCGTTCTTATGATTTTCCAAATATTTTAATTTCGAGACCATTTTCAAGGAGTTGTAAATAACTCACGGTTAAAAAACAGGAATCAAGTTGGGGTAGAGTGGAATTCGAACCTCGGACCTCTGATCCGTGAGTTCGAAACACTATCCATGAAACAAAAACCCGAAAGAAATTTTCCTTTATTATTATTTTTAAGTATTAAGTTTATTATTTAAGACGTTTTATTTTGTATTAATATAACTGTTTTTTCATAACCAGTTTTCAACCAGTTGGTGAAACTGGTCGCGCTAAAAAATAAGATAAAAAAATTGCGTCCATTCATTAAAAAAATATGTTTTATTAAGAACTATATTTGTTTTATTAAGGGCTATAACTGTTTTTTTATTTCTCCAATACTATTTTTATTTATAGGAAACATATTCAATAACCATATTTACAGCAACAAATCAGTTTTTTTAGAACCGGCATTTGCTCATATAGAAACTTAGGAACCGATTGCAACATTAGGCATACTAATATTACTGAGCCTACTCCTAGTTCAAGCAGAATTTGCCAGAGTGTTTTTTGTGCCATTTTGTAAAATATGAAATGTATATATAAATAAAAAATAATAACTTATAACATATTTATATCATAGCTCCATTTTGAAGTGACAATAATGTCTATCGTGTTCTGCCATTTCTGCATATAATGTGTGCCGTGCATGCACAGGGTTTCCATGCGTCCCGATATATCGGGACAGTCACCATTATTGAGCTCTGTATCCCGACGTCCCGATGAAACCTATAATGTCCCGATTTAAACTAACATTATGCAGCAACGCTGTTAACTTACAAAAAATCTTCCACGACCGTACTGACTACGAAACAGAGAATTAGGTGGCAACACCTTTCAGTAATTTATGTATCTAAAGAACTTCATAGAAGCTGAACTTGCCTCGACGACTGTAAGTCGATAAGTTCTGTGGAAGAAAGGTGTTTTTTTTTGTTGAAATGATAAAACGTATTTATTGTCAATTCCTGTCTTAATCCATAGTAGAAAAAAAGTAATAGCATCGGTGTCGGGCAAGTGCAGTGGATTGATGAAAGTTTTCCTCGTGTTTTTTATTTGTATAATACGGCCGCGAGAGCGGTTGGAAAACCATTCCAGGTTAATATAAGACAAGTTGCACGGATTTCTACAGATACGTAAAAGAAAAGAATTGCTCAAAGTAAAATCATAAAAAAAGTGTAGCCAGTAAGAACTTCTTCCACAAGAAACACCACACTAAATGTAAGAAAATTATTTATTTGATATTTTTTAAATATATTATAAAAAAGCCTTTATTAGTACAACGTAATCTTTCCATCCCAGAACGTCCCGACGAGACCCTAGCAAAATCTGGCAACTCTATACATGCATAATATAATGGGAATTATTTTTGCCTAGTAACAGCCTGCAGCTAATTGAACTACATTAGAGGTAAGCCATGCTTACATTATATAATAAAAAGCATACAGACAGATTAAAGTATATGACTGTGTATCAACGAAATATCTTAAATATCTTAAAATATCTTAAACGTACGAATATATCGAAATATAAAAAAACGGAAGATTTCTATTGTATAAAATCAAAAAGTAGTACTATCACAAATCGGTTATTTTTTATTCGAATTTAATGTTTGAAACAGACACAATCGAAGAGGTTTTGAATGAAGACATTTTCAATAAAAAATAAATGGAATTTGATATTGGTAAGACGCATAACAGCGGAAGAGGCTTGTATTAGGTGATCTATCGCAATATTATAATATAGACGCAAGTGGCGTTCTATTCTCTTTAGCCTTTCCAAAAATATGCAAGGTAGAAGTATTGGGTACATACATACGATTAAGTAGTGTCCGTTTTTTTCAAATTTAAAAATGAGCGCTTAAAGTAAAACAAAATGGTAAAGGTTATGTGTCATACGCAAGAAAATTTTCTGCTCTACAAGATATTTTGTTTGCTTTTACGTTACATACATTATTTTATTTGATTACAAGCCGGAAAATGGAATGTCAAGTAGACAAAAGTGAGCATTTTCGGCACCTCCTGCTGTTTACGTTCAATCGAGGGAATAAAGGAGAAAGGAGGAAAATGATGATGATAATTATTATTTTGCCTGGAATTTATTTTTACTTTTAGATTATTTTTTGCTGAATTTTTTGAAACGTTACCTTTAAACTTTTTTAAATATCGAAACCTTCTTAATCTATTGCAACAGAGAGGGAAAACATATTTGAGAAGAGAAATTGGAAGTCTAGGCATTTACAGGGCTTATAACCTATAATTAGGCAAGTTAAAGTGGCCATTTTACACACTGTGTAACGATCACCATTTTGCCTGTTCAATGTTTAAACATCCACATTTCCACAAATCTTCCATCTGTTGACATTGTGAAGTAAAAGAGCTGAAACCTTTATTGATGTAGGTGAGATTCATCCACCACTCAAAGCAGCCAATGACAGATCATAAACACTGTAAATGCCTAAATTTAAATATTTTTAATCTCAAAAACATTTTCCGTCTCTGTTGCAATAAATTTAGATCTTAATAATAAAATTAAATTGAGCCTGTCTACAAACAATTGGACATACTCAAAACATTGTTTATTATTGAAACCTTAATATTTTTTTACCAACCATTATTATTAAGCAACTTGAACTTTTTCATTACATATTAATAACACTATTAACTTTTTCGGGCCTAAGGGTCGTATCTAGGGTCTACTTTTTTGATAATCATTATTTTGACCTCAGTTTTTGCATAACTCTATTTCATAATGATAGGAATGTGTCAAAAAATATTATTCTGCCGAATACTTTTAATTATAATTCACATTTGTCTTTGCTGCCCCCTCGTGCAAACAGCAAACATAACAATTCATTGCTTTACAGTTAAATAATCTGTGATATATAAGTCAGTTCGCACGTGCACTTTTAGCTATTTGGGCGTAAATTTCTAGTCATAACTACAAAAAACCTAATTTCACGCTAAAAATTTTACACGCATTCCCTCTTACAACTCTCCGCTGTACATAGCGAGACTTTAAACCAATGTTGTTCAACGTGCCGCAGAAAGAGCTGCGCGATGACACATTGCATCCTCTCGCAACAATATTTTATGAAAGAATGTATGAATTTCGCAGAAAACTCGAAATATTATGAAACAGTTTTATAAACAATACCATAATATTGATAATGATTTTTTTTTTATTATTCGTATTTATAGCATTTTATCTGGGGTATTTATGATACCCCCGAAAGAGCTGCGCGATGGCACATTGCATCCTCTCGCAACAATATTTTATGAAAAAATGTATGAACTTCGCAGAAAACTCGAAATATTATGAAACAGTTTTATAAACAATACCATAATATTGATAATGATTTTTTTATTATTATTCGTATTTATAGCATTTTATCTGGGGTATTTATGATACCCCCGAAAGAGCTGCGCGATGGCACATTGCATCCTCTCGCAACAATATTTTATGAAAAAATATATGAATTTCGCAGAAAACTCGAAATATTATGAAACAGTTTTATAAACAATACCATAATATTGATAATGATTTTTTATTATTATTCGTATTTATAGCATTTTATCTGGGGTATTTATGATACCCCCTTTAGGAGCTCGAGGATTTTTTTTACGTTCAGGCTCGAAAAGGTTAATACACTAAAAGTTGAAAACTCGATGACAAACTGTTTGAATGGCAGTTAACCGGGACGTAAAGTTGCAACTCTATCATGCGATTTCATTAAATATTGATTTATTTTTGATGATCAGTAGCTTAATCACAAATAACTATCGACTTGCTTAAAAACATCATCACAATGAACAATAATGAACATGCTTAAGTTAAGTCATATGTCAACGCGTGTGTAATCTCTAAGTCAACGCTCATGTTGGTTTGTTTTTTGTTTTCTTCGTAAATAAATACAGTTCATTGGCGAAGCTTACTACAAAAAATAATACAATATATTTGCAAAATATTAAGGACTATCTAGTACAAACAAGTAAAAATTAAACTACAATTACACAGGCGACTGCTTTTCTTGACATTTGGCTTGCCAACCGCCAGCTAATTGCATCAAATAGCATGATAAATAATAAATTGATTAATTAAAAAAACAGTTTTGGAATATTTTTCATATTTACACCGGTTAAATTCAAATATGCGATTGCGCAGCAGGATTATACGTCGCGATACGTAAACATTTTGACATTTAATATTAGGTGTTCATGGATGTTCCATTGTGATCGCGAATACGATAAACAACCATGGTGAGAAATTATTATCACGTCGCTTATAGTGCGATAGTTATTTGCGATTGAGCTACTTAAACATTATGACAACACTGTTTAAAAAAATTAAAAACAGTGAAATAATCCCTTAGGCTGAAATTGTATCGTATAATTTGTGCATAATTCACCATCAGAAAGGGTCAGCGTAGAATATTGAGATGTATAACGGGGCATTAGTTAATCCGAATTTGAAAGCAGCCTATGTAGGCAAGGTAATGGGTCTGAACCAGCCCACCTGAATTACAATAGAAAGTCTCAAATGAACCTCACCTAACCACTCCCTCTAAGTACTCTAAGTAAGGTACCTGCCATTGTACGGCGAAATCACATGTCATTTTCACAAGTCAACCTTTGTCTTGACATGGTTAATTTATTTATTTATTTTATTTTACTTTAGGAAGTTTAACATGGATACATAAAATACATACAGTTGTTAAATAGGCATTGGTAGCATTTCTCTTAGTCATTCTCTTATGTCGAACTAGACATAAGAAAAAAAACTGGCATCCTGAGGAGGGGAGGGCAAGGTTAACACGTTTACACTGTTGGAACTGAAATGAACTTTTTTCTTTTTTTTCTTCTTGGGTTTACCTTTTCTTTTCTTTTATTTCTTTCTTATTTTATTTACATTTTTAGATCATTTATTAATAGGTAATTTGAACTTTTTAGTTATTTTTATTTTTTCTGTAGATATGAATTGAAATTTTACTTTAATAAACTTAATTTACTTGGTTTTGATAACAATTATGAGCACACACTATCTCTTCTTTCACTATCTTTCTTTATGTATTTATATATTTCCTATGCTTAAAATATATTCAAGTAAATGGCTATTCTTTAATTTTAATTGTATTATTTTTCTCTTTTTTCCTACTATCGATTTTTTTTATTTAAACCATTTTATCTGGTTTTGTTGAGTTTTTTCTTTTCTATTTTCTTAATAATATTTTTAATTTTTTGACTCTTGTGTGGCTGTGATGTCACACTCGTCGACATAGGACACAAGTCTTGATATATCTCTCTCATTTTTTTAAATGATGAATTCGTATTTTTTGTAATCTTCACATGGACATTTACACACCCGATTTTTAAATTAAAATTTGTATAACTGTGCTAAATGTTAATAAAAAAATATCTCTCCCTACTACGCAAAGAATGAAAGTCCGCTAGTTCAGCAACACATCTATACAGATACATTATACAAGAGAGAGCACGAAGATATAAATCATAACAAGGAAGACAGAGACGCTATTTTGCGGCGAGTGTTGTCTAAAAAAGATTCAGTCTTCAGTCGGTTGATGATAGTGGTAGGGGACGCACGCGAGTAACATGAGTGGCGTTTTTGTGATTTTTAATTTATTTTGCCATAACAGGGCTAAATTATATGTTTATTTACATAAATTATGGAAAAGTAATTATTAAACAGTATGTCTCTATGTTTTTTTTTTCAAACGTCTGAACTTTAGAATATTCCGTCGTTTACTAGTGGTAACACGATGTTACGTCACCGCGCGCAAGGGGATTATTTACCAGTCTTTTAAGAGTTAAAGCTTCAAAAACAAAATAATATACGTTCATTATTTTATATGTGTACAGTAGGGTGTCCCTACTTATATGGCAAAAAAAAATCAAGTAGAAGTCACGCCACCCGCTTGTTTTGTTACATCTACCATTTATTATGTGTTCAAATTTTCAGCCCCCGTCTTATATACAAGGGAGTGCTCATCGACTTGGAAATATATGAATTTTATGCAAAAATTCTTCAAAATAAATAATCAGGATATTAAGTACAAAACGTAAACTATGTATCAAAAGTTTAAAAAAAAAAAAAATAGTATTTAAATACACGCAAAATGTTACAAATAAAGCAATACTTAAAATAATATTTATTACATTTCTTTGTTTTCAATCTAAAACAATGTTTGTAAGAACTTTTTTAGATGTTTCAGAAGAAACGATCTTTCTGTTCTGTACAAAGACATGAAGTAAAAATTTATTTTTTATTATAATTATTTTATTAAGAAAAAAAAAAAAAGCATTTTTCACAAAAATTCAAAAACAGCACTCGATTGAGCACCCTCTTCCGTTAAAGCTGGCCAACTGAAATTGTACAATGTTATTGCTATAGATACATGTTACAAATTTACATGGTGGCCAAATTGAAAAACGAAAAAAGGGATTTTTAGGACCACCCTAGTGAACAGTATTATGTCTGTACTCTTTTATTTAATTCTTGATTAAAACTAATGTCTGAGCACCCGATAACAAACTATTAATTAATAGTTAATCGGGACCATACATGTTTTGATACTTTTTTTTCTTTTTATAATGTTTTAATATTGTAAAAATGTGTGTATTTTATTGAATGAAGAGATTTCTTTCATTTTTAAAAACACCTAAAATTAATTATGCAGCTTGACAGGTACTATAATACTAAATATGTATAATGTTGATGTTTTTTTAACCCGGCAATGCTTTGCTATTGCCAGATTTGAGTACATACTCGTAAATATATAAAATGAACACAATCAAAAATTTAATAACAATTGTTGTATTCAGTTAAAATTAGATATGTGCAAAAAAAGATTTTTGTGTTTCGGATTACATAAATTGTGAGGATATGCGGTGACAGTAAATTTTAATAATTAATATAATTAGAACATTGTTTTTCTGTCACTGTTTTGCAGATGCCTCCCTGATTCTGTGTGAAAAAGACGACTGCATGTCGTACCTTAAAAGGTGTCTTACCAAATAATGCCTAGCTAAAATAGACAAAATCGACGTTTCGTTGTCCCGTTTTCCGCACCTCAAAATAGAACTATTTTCTCTTATTTTCTTTAGACAGATTATAAGAATGAAATTTACTTTTTACTTTTTTTGCTATTTTCAAAAATAATTATCACATTTGTATTCCGTACGCCCGAAAACAGTATATAAAACTGGGAGTTTTTATGGGTTTTTGGATGTTCTAGTTCCCATAGTAAACCATTTATAAAAAAAATACAAAACAATAGGGACACGCCAATGGTAAATATCTATATTATGTAAATCAATACTATAGTCCTAGTGCCATTATACGGGGAGAAAATATGAAAAAAGTTTGTATGGAGAAAAGTCAGACTGCGTTTCCTCTTAAGATAAACACTTTTTAGTATAGTAACAAAACTTTGCTTCATAATGCTTTTACATAACCATAGAAATAGGTTCGGTTTACTGATATAAAAGCATTGACCTATTAATACACATAATGCACTTTGAGCCCTCTAAAAGTATGATGCTTAGCTCACGCCCAAACGATCAGTCATGCCCGACGAGTATTTAGTCGTTCTTTAATCGCCAGCCGGGTTTTGTCGTGAGCTTGACATTTGATTCGAAAATCAAAATGTCTGATTCTGTCTTGAAAGTGTGTAAAAACCGTTTGGATAAACGCAAAAAAGATGATTTAACTTTTCATTTGTAAGTTGTTACCAAGATACTTGTGTATGATTGAATTCCATAACTTAAAATAATAAATATAAAAATTTAGAATTAATTTTGTGAATGACAAACTCTGTTCTTTTGCCAACAGGGGTGCACTTAATGTAAAAATATAATTTGTATTGAATGTCAGTCAATATTATTTTAGTTGTATCAAAAATCCAATAAAATGAAATAAATGTGTAGAATTGAAAGGAATTCAAGGAAAGAATCCGATTGGGATCCAAAAAAACTAATGTTCGTAAACTATAATGTAAACTATATGTTGTAAACTATATGTTTAAAAACTATATATATATATATATATATATATATATATATATATATATATATATATATTATTTTTTTTGTAAAATGTTAAATATTTTTCGTGGTAAAATATAACATAACACAAAATGTCTTTTTTTGTACATTTTTTGTACATGATTTGTGTACATTGTGAACGGTGTAGCAACATTACGCGGCCACTTTACGCATGCGCGCAGGCGGGATGTCGGGTAGTGGGGGAACTTTTGGACACAGTACGATGTGTACAAACTTGGTTCTACGCATTTTCTGGTATATTATAATTCTTCGTTTAAAACAATAAACATAAAGTTAATTATAAATATTTTTTATAATTTCTGCTTTTTGTTATCGAATACTTATTGTTATGAACAGTTGCAGGTCCCAAAGTCATCAAACACAGTTGTAATTTTGTACGTGGAAATGTTTCTAACATTTCAGCCAAGTGAGTCGGGTCTGCAAAATACACGAAAACGTCCAAAAAGGTTTCAATATACGTATACTCGTTTTATGTAAAGGGAAGCGGAGTTTTAATGACTTGAAAATGCGTTCGGTCTTGGGTTGACAGGGAGTAAAATTAAAGTTAAGTACGCTGATTTTAAACTAATTGAGTTAAAAAGCATTTAAATATTTTATTATTCACTTTGAATATTAATTATTAAATGATACCAATAATTTACATTAGTAAAAGCGGCCTATCTAGAGCAGGGACGTGGTGTCGGAACGCGCTGGAACGCCGTTCCGGCACGAGTTTAAGAAAAAAATATTTTTAAATATAATTACCTTGACAATGTTTTTCCCAAGGGTAAAAATATTTTTTCATTATATGTTTGTATTAACATATTACAAGAGCGATGAAGAACATTTAAGAGATAGTAATATAGAAGTCTAGGCATCTACAGGGCTTATGACCTGTCAATGTCTGGTTTAAGTGGCCACTTTACACACTGTGCAACATTCACCATTCTGCCCATATTTGAACATCTATATTCAAACAAACAACAAACAAACCATCACGCCGTTTCCCCGTAGGGATAGGCAGAGAGGATAGAACGCCATAACACTCTATATTGGCATACAGACCTCGCTTCCTCTACATTCATACATCTTCTCATGCACGCACATCGATTCCTACTTTTTACGTGTCCATCTTCAAGTATTTGATGGACTTGGTCGTGCCATGTCTTTCTCGGTCTTCCTCGTTTTCTGCATCCATCAAAATTTGCATCGTAGATCCTTTTAGCCGTTCTTTCGCTGTCCATTCGCTCTACATGTCCAAACCAACGCAGCACCCCTTTCTTGATTCTGTCAATAATGCATGTCTCAGCCTTACACACTTCACGGATCTCGACATTTGTGCACCTATCATACATCGTTTTACCACACATTCGCCTGAGGGATCGCATTTCGACAGCATTCAACCTACTTTTATCATCATTTTTCCAATTCCGTACTTTGCTCCCATACATTAGAGTTGGAACTAGAACTCCATTGTGAACTGCTAGTTTAGCCTCCTGCGATAAACATTTGTTTACCAAAGTAGATTTCAGTGCACCGTTCACCTTGTTCCCGGCCCTCACCCTCCTTTCAATATCTTTCTCGGCCTTTCCGTCCCTAGTAAACATACTTCCCAGGTACACAAATTCTTCTACCTGATTCAGAATATCTCCGTTTACGCTGATCTCACATTTAGTTATATTTTCATCCCTTTCAAAAACCATCACTTTCGATTTATCAACATTCATAACCAAATCGCTTTTCTTGCATACATCGTAGACTTTTGTTACCAAGAATTGAAGGTCTTCTTTGCTGCTAGCAAGAAACACGGCATCATCCGCATACAGAAGACAGTTAACAGCTGTACCACTCATTTTTGCTCCCATTCACAAATCTTTCAGTTCTTTTATACAGTTATCGATGTATATGTTGAACAACCATGGTGACATTACACATCCCTGTTTGACTCCTTTCGGAAGATTAAACCACGATGTGAATGACCCATTCACCTTCACACATGCTGTGCTGTCCTTATACAGTGACGCAATAGCCCTTGTCAGGTTACCATTTACTCCATACTCCGATAAAACCTTCCACAATTTCTCTCTGTCAACTCTATCAAATGCCTTTTGCAGATCGACAAATGCGCAGAAAAGTTTCTGGTGTTTAGCCAGAAACTTTTCTGTCATATTTCGCAGAGCAAATATTTCATCCATAATTCCTCTTCCATTCATAAATCCACTTTGTATATCCCAAACTCTATCTTTAGTCACTTTTCTTACTCTCTCAATCAGTATTCTGCCATAAATCTTTCCAACAGCGCTCAAAAGGCTGATAGCTCTCTAGTTTCCGCAGTCCACCCTAGAGCCTTTTCCCTTGTATAGAGGCATAACAACAGCTGTCCTCCAATCAGGGGGAGTGTATTTCTCCTCTAAACATAGGTTAAAGAGCTTATGTAGCCATACAAAAATTATTTCTCCACCCGCCTTCATAAACTCTGTGGCAATGTTATTATAACCTTGCGCTTTCCCATTCTTTATATACTTAGCAGCATTTTTAATTTCTTCCATACTTATTTCTTTCGCATCGTCATCTGCATTTATGTTTACTTGAGAAGGTGGTGCGCAGGCTATATTTCCTGTGTGCGTTTCGTACACCTCCTAAAAATATTCCTTCCATCTCGTTTTATTTCCACTATCATTCGTCACCATTTTTTCATCGTTTCCTATTACCGCTGTTATACATCCACTATCCTTGCTTTTTTGGGAATTTTTAATTGCTTTCCAGAATATTTTCTTGAAAATTTTTTGTCATTTTTGTTCCCTCACTTTCTTTCAGTCACATCTATATTCCTTCAATTAAACAGCTCCTCAGGGAGTTGAATCCAGTCCTTGTCTACAAAAATTTGGACAAACTCAAACTACTATTGATAAATCCACCTGGTCTATGAAGACGTATAGAAATTTTAAAAAAAACATTTTCAGAGGTTGCCTAGTATGTAGGTGAAATAATTCAATTAGATGAATCTCACTCGCATAAATAAAGGTTTCAGCTCTTTTACTTCACAAACATCAATATATGAAAGAATTGAAAGAATATGGATGTTCAAATATGGGCAGAATAGTGAATACTACACAGCGTGTAAAGTGGCCACTTAAACCAGCCATTGACAGACCATAAGCCCTGAAGATGCC
This sequence comes from Micrasema longulum, assembly GCF_059751315.1. NCBI lineage: Eukaryota > Metazoa > Arthropoda > Insecta > Trichoptera > Brachycentridae > Micrasema > Micrasema longulum. The sequence goes on from NW_028278670.1 coordinate 28,422, forward strand.
TAGACTTCTATATTACCTTCTCTTAAATGTTCTTCATCGCTGTTGTAATATTTCCTATATTGCTGTTTGTGTAATACGCTGGCCGTGAGTCAAAAGTTTTTTCATTGTAGTGTATAGAACTTTAATGTTCCACAAAGTTAATGCTTCAAACATTAAATATAATAATAAAAACAATCAACTCGGAGTGTTTTATCTCTATTTCGTAGATCGTACATCTGGGCATGGAGTAAGTTTAGTATGAAGTGGAAGACTCTTAGAAAATACACACAGGGGGTAGGCAGCGTGAAAGTTAAGGCAACATCAAGTGATGGGTGGGGTTGTCGGGTAGGATAGTCAGCTGTTCAGAACTGTGCCGGGCTACGAGTGGACGGGCCTCTATAGTACTTGGCCGTGGGCTTCGTTACACTTCGGAGCACTTCGTAACACTTCGGGACCCTCGAACAAAACGCCGCTAAGAGATGTTTGTATGCAAAGGAAAACACTAGGCCTTCTAAATGTTTATATATTATAGAAATTATTTTGATTTGAATTAAATCAATTACGATTTAACCATATGGCTCCAAGACTGTTTGATGGATACTGCAAGGAATCCACACCTACAGAGTAAAAGTTTACTAGGTTTAAAAGAAAAACTTATGGATAAGAACTTTTTATTTGAGATATATACAGTTTAATTTTTCTTGAATGTTTTGTGTTTATTTCTTTGGACAATATTTAAAAAAAATTAATTTGTTATGTGTATTGTTCACATTATGTATATTATGTTTGTATGTGAATATAGGTATACATGTTATATACATATATACACATGCACGGAAATTGTATTTTTTATTATAAGTTCTTTAATGTTCACTATACAATAATATATTAAGACTGGACCCATGCGCTGGTCATGCCTATGTTTTTTTTTGTTTGTTAGATGAAAAAAAATGTTTAATAATGTAAACAAATAAAACATAAACACAAAAAACATGAACAACAAGAACATGATCAGAATACCAGAAAAAGAGGTGAAAATTCAGACTCCCATTTAGAAAAAAGGCTTTATTTTTCTTATATATTGTTTTTTATAAAGAAATATTTGCGTTCTTATAATTTACCCAAATATTTCATTTTGAGGGCCATTTTCAACGAGTTGTAAATAACTTACTATTAGAAAATGGGATCAAGTTGGGGTAGAGTGGGATCCAAACCACGGGCCTCAGAGCCGTGAGTTCGAGACACAGCCACGGGACCACAACCCGATCAAAAATTATTGAATGTTCGCGTACCTTTTTTGTCTCGCTTCTTGTAATTTAGTTAGCAGTATTTAGTATTAGGAAGAAAGTTTAATTATATAAAATATTCAGCGCCCTTGAGCTGATTTTCACGAAAATTGCGTTATTTAAATTATCCAAATGTAATATAATAATATGTTTTTTTGTAAATTTTCCTTTGAGTCTTGTCACTAGCGATATGTGTGTCATGTTATTTAAGACTATATTACAATATGATTTAAATAAATTAAAAATAAATATATATACATATATGTACAGACCAGTAATCATACTGTTCACCTCAGAGTTGAAAACGTTTGATTACTGGTCTGTTCTAGCTCTGTTCACTAAGCCAAGATGGAATTCTGTCAAAATATACAAAATATCCCAAAAGAAAGTTTATTTTAAATATAGCAATATAAATAAAAAAGATACAACCATAAAAAAACCGTAATTTTAAAAAAATTACAGATTTTAAAGTAATATCAAGTAGAAGACCCGTGCTAAGGCAGACTAACATATATTTTTATTTATATATTGCCATATACATACACAAAATCCTACATCTCAACCAAAATTGGGTTGTGGTCCCGTGACCGTGTTGCGGACTCACAAGTCAGAGGTCCGAGGTTCGAACCCCAGTCTACCCCAACTTAATTCCCATTTCCTAATAGTGAGTCATTTACAACTCGTTAAAAATGTCACCAAAATTGAAATATTTAAGTAAATTTATAAAATACCTAAAGTTGTTGCAACAGAGAGGGAAAACATTTTTGAGAAGGGAATATGGAAGTCTAGGCATTTACAGGGCTTATGATCTGTCACTGGTTGATTTAAATGGCCACTTTACACACTGTGTAACATTCACCATTCTGCCTATGTTGAGACAGTAGGTGAATTGGTTCAGCCGGATGAACCTCACAAGCATGATAAATGTTTCAGTTCTTTTACTTCACAAAAGTCAACAGATGGAGGAGTTGAGGAAATGTGGATGTTTAAACATATGCAGAATGGTGAATGTTACACATTTTGTAAAGGAGCCACTTAAACCAGCCAATGACAGGTCAGAAGCCCTGTTATAGCCTGGACTTCCATATTCCCTTCTTAAAAATGTTTTTCCCTCTCTGTTGCAACAAATTTAGAAATAAATAACTCCCAAGGGAGGAAACCCAGACCGTCTGCGAACATTTGGACATACTCAAAACATTTTTAAATCATAAAAACGCTAAATTTACTTTTAATTTTTAAAAAAATCTAAGAAATATTTAGGTAACGTAAAAATCTTGGCATTTTTAGGGCTATATCTGTCATTGGCTGGTTTGAGTTACGACTTTAGACACCGTAACCTAAACAATTCAGCCTAATTTTAGAGAATTCAACATCTCAACAATTTTCAAAAATTACGTTTATCTGGTAAAAGCAGACGTGCCTTCACATAATATGAGATTTCTTCATAAACGACATCCTTCTATAACGTCCGATCAACCATTCTGAAAATGCCTAGGTTTCACATTACCCGATTTCCTATATTTTGGTTAAGATATCATTAAAGGTTGTTTCTTTCGTCTCTGTTTAGATATACCTTATGATAATACGTAAACGGGAATTTGGCAGAAAAAAGCAAAATTTTAAATTTCAATAATTATTTATCATCCCCTTTAAAATACTCGCCATTTGCGATGATACATTGATGCCAACGCCTTATCCAATTGTCCGTGCTCTTTTCATAGGCCTGCAAAGGTATGGCCTTTAGCTCTCGTAGCGAATTCTCTTTTATGGTACAATCGTCTCAAAGCGCGTTCCTTTTAATAGCAATTTTAGTCTTGGGAAAATAAAAAAGTCAGACGGCCAGGTCTGGAAAATACGGTGTTTGGCTGATAAGATAAGTCGATTTTTTGGCAAAAAACTCCGAAACAATCACCGCTCTATGAGACGGCGTTTTATCGTGATCCACAAACTGTCCTTCCACATTCCTTCAGTATTTTTGAAACGAGGGGGGCTATGACGCATTTCATAGCCAAAACATCTAAATGACGAGATGTTTAATAACACATCAAGCTCTCGGATTGGTACACATCAATTTTTCAACACGATTTGCTTCGCCGATTCGATGTTTTCTTCGGTACTTGACGATGCTGGACGTCCAGTATGTTTATCATCATCCAAACATTTACAAACGTCTTTAGACCTCATATACCATTCGTATGCTCTTGTTTTTGACATACACGATTCTCCAAAGACTTTATTCAACATTTTCAATGATTCGGCACACAAAATTTCATTAGCAATACAAAATTTGAAGCTTGCTCCTTGTGCCAATTTATTATCCATTGTAAAAATCGCCACACAGCAATTTTTCGACTTATTCAAACAGACGCTGACAGAATACCAAACATCCGATCGCCGTCAAACTTTGACAGATTTTCAAAAACAGAACTGCCAACGTGGCTACATGGCGTGGCTAAAAGAATACCGATTGGTGAAGCGCGAGCATTTCAAATTAGAAATTCCCGTGTATTTTTTATCATATGGTAGGTCCTTACAAGGATTTAACTGTTTGTACTTTGGTCAGCTATAAATGTAATTACCATAGTTTCATCATAATTTACTACCCCCTAGTTATTTGAGGTTGTATTTCAAGGGTGGGAAAATCGTAAGTACGCCAGCTGTTAGAACCTCATTTGATGAATATTAAAGATATGTGGGAAGATATATAAATGCTACGGGTGGATAAATGATCGATTCACATTTCGTATCTATAAAATATTTAAGTATTTGCCTTTACTGGTGACAACTGACAACACATTTGAGTTTTAGCAAATACTTGAGCTATAAAGTTTCGTGTTGGGCTGATAAAACGACATAAGCATTTACAAAAAAATATTGACAATTTAAATATTTTTACAACTTTTAAGATTTCTATTTCAAATTTTTAACTCATGACATCACATAAAATAACTATGTTTTACGCCAAAATACAATAAAAAATAAATCAAGTTCTAAATTTGTTGCAACAGAGAGGGAAAGCAATTTTGAGGAGGGATATGGAGTTCTAGGCATTTACGGGGCTTATGACCTGTAATTCAGCCTGTCTACAAACATTTGGACATACTCAAAACATTGTTGTTCAAAAACTGAATATTGAAAATAAATTTTGACCATTGAATTTGAAATTTGATAACAAGAAAATATTAATTTAAACAGATCTACATGCATACAAAATAAACATTAGGTTCATCAAAAAATTAATATCGTATTTTTCAAGTTATTTTTAATGTCCATTATTATTGATGGTCTTTTGCCATGTTTCTGGTAGAGCCATGATCCCATCCTAAAAGAACTTCAGTGGTTTTTGAGTAAAAAACTGTGACAATTTATTTTCACAGTCAATTCTCGAATTCAATTTCTTTCCCTGTAGAGAGTTTTGAAGAGACCGGAACCAATGATAATCCGAAGGCGCAAGATCAGGGCTATACGGTAGGTGGGTCGAAACTTTCCAGCCAAGATCCTCCAGTTTTTGTCGGGTGACCAACGATGTTTGCGGTCTCGCGTTTTCCTGCTGGAAGAAGACGCCAAGGGATTTAGTCAGTTTTGGTCCCTTTTTCTAAATTGCTTCGCTAAGTCTCTCTAGTTATTGACAGTAGTGATCCGAATCGATAGTTTTGCCAGGCTGGAGTAGCTCATGGTGGATTATACCCTCGAGGTCTCACCACACGCATAGCATCACTTTCTTATTCGTCAGTGCTGGCTTTGCGCTTCCGATCGCTTTTTCCAAGACCGCTTTTGCTGCACATTGTCGTACGCGATCTATTTCTCGTCCCCGGTGACCACTCGTTTCGACAGTTGGTTGTTTTTAAGCTCTTTCAGCAGCACATTGCATGCGGAAATCCGTTCCATTATGTTTTTTGGACTCAGTTCAGGTGGCACCCACTTATCGAACTTCTTGACCAACTCAGCAGAATGCAAATAATTTGTAACAGTTTCATGAACAATGCTTAACTTCCGAAAAATCTCACGAGTGGTCGCATGTGGATTTTCATAGACTTTTTCTATTATTTCGTCGACTTTTTCCGTGATGGGCCGCCCAGAGCGAGGTGCATCTTTAACATTGAAATTTCCCGAACGAAGCCGCTTGAACCATTGTTGTGCTACAAATGTTATTAGAGCATCGTCACCATAAACTGCACAAATTTGTTCACGGGCTTACGACGCAATTTTTGCCATTAAGGAAGTAAAACTTCAAAATACCACGAATTTCTAGGCTCAACATTCATTTTCAAAATGGAATAACTTTTACACAATTGATTGAAACGAAGTTTTTTTTTCATAAAAATATTTTTTGAAATGTCACCTTTTCAACGCAAGCCTATTTGTCGAAATCGGAAAAGTGTTGCCAGATCAAATTAAGTTCAACCCGACAAAATGCGACCAAATACGAAACTACTTTTTTAACAACCAATAATAAAAAATAAAAAAAATATTTTTAAAGAATCTCTAAATTACTAGTTTGTAAAATTTATCACAATTTTGAGGCATTTCAATATTAAATACGGCAATATCAATAGAAATATTAAAGCGAACAGAATACAATGAAGTGTTTAGTAGAGTATTTTTAGTACTTACTGTCGATTTAAAAACTTTAAATAATGTAAAGAGTCACATTTGTAAACAGAACGACACAAATATCGGAAAAAAATTACGCCACCATTCTTTTAGATTTTTCTATGACGCTAGACAACTCTAGTAACTTCTAATTTCTAAGCTTTGATTCCGGGGGAACTAGCTTTAAAAAATTGGGATAGTAGGAGCTGCAAATCGTGTGAGTTATTTAGATTATTTTAATTCATGGTGATCCAATGTCTCCAGACATCCCATTGATCTTCGATCGAAATCCAGAGTCTCTTTTCTTTTTACCAATAATATTTATTACAAATTTAATATGTAATATTGGGTGACAACTCTGTCTCAAATGGCCAATGCAATGTTATATCTTTAAATTGATTCAATATTAATGGATCAAGGGTCCTTCGATCTATAAATAAAACATTTCACTTAAATAAACAAAAAAAAAATAAACCAAAATGGATTTTGTGTAACTTGCAGAAGACCACATCAATATAATGTCAGTCGTCGGGATGTAATGCTGTGTCATTTCTACGATCTTTCTAGACAATGAAGTTATGCTTTTAATGGAAGTATCGATCAATTCGACCTGACGACAAATCGAACCAGATGACCCATGACTTTGGATGGAACATTCCAAATTATTGAAGTAACCAGCCAAGATGATAGTTTTTAAAACTCTGACATCAACTCGTTGCCATTTTTTATTTAGGCGAGATATTGTGTCACATCAGTAATTTAGTAAATATTTTCAACTAGGAATAGTTTAAGTAGTATTTGAAGTCAATTCTTGAATCAGATAGTAAATTTAACTTCAATAATAAATAAATAATGTTTACTGTAATTAAATTCATATGCTGTGAGGACCGGTATCTCTATTTCAAATATTTTTTTCTGTAAAATTCATTTCTGTGATTGATATAGTAAGCTTCGAGCCCAATTAGGACCAGTCATGTTCTAGCATTGTAGCTTGGACGGTGACGATTGGTTTTGTGATTTTTTTTGGTAAACTCTTCCAAATTTAAATTTATTATTTTATTTATCGATATTTCACGAACAAGTCGTTGCTATGACAATAATGATTTTTATTTTTTTATTTTATTGGGTAAACGAACAGTATGTACAGAAATATTGTCAATTTCTTTGTAAATTAGTGTAGGATACTCATGCACACACCAAAAAAATAGAGGATGTAAGTGATAAAACGAAGAGAATACGATAATAAAATAAATAAAACAACTTTGTTTTTAACCACTAATTTTCCACCGACCGGTTTCAAAGCAAACAAGCTTCTTCGTCAAGGTTTACGTAAGTAATGATTTGATTCCTTTTTTATTTTTATCATGTTCACTAAATACCACACGTGGACAAAGTTGTTTTATTTTATTATAATGAATAACCACAAAGTTAGTGCTTCAAATATAAACTTTATATATAGAATACGATAAGTTTACTGTAACCTTTAAAAAAACTTTTTGACATGACAATGACGATAGAAGTGAAAAAGCGAACAGAATACAATGAAGATTTTAGTGGTCTGAATATTTTCAGTATTTACTGTAACTTTAAAAAACAATTTACTTAAATATTTTATAAGACAAATAGAAGGGAAAAGCGAACAGAAAATAAAGAGTTTAGTGGTCTGAGTGTTTTCAAAATATACTGTTACATTAAAAAATAACCTATTTCAATATTTGATATGACAATGGTGATAGACGTGATAAAGCAGACAGAATACAATGAAGTGTTTAGTACAATTCAGTGGATTGGAATTCCCGAGAGAGCATTCGTATGTTTTATCGCTAGAATGCACATGGTGGGAAACTGAGAGCGGTTTGCGTATCGGTATTGGTAGTCGATGTATACTATCGACTAGACACACATATACACAAGTAATATATTTACAAATAAATGCACAAAACGCGATCGAGAAACAAAACGGTCTCATAACAACGCCTGCCAGACAAGATAGCTCCCACGAATGTGATAAAAGTTTATTTATAAAAGCCCATGTAGTGATTTTACATAATGTTTTTATTTTGAAAATAAATTGTACTTTGGCGGGCTTATGTCAATTTATATTTGAATTACGGCAATTTCTTACGATCAACCAATAAAATGCAAGTGTTATTTATATAATTTAAGTTTCAAAGCGTTTGCAATTTTAAAAATAGATTTACAAAAATAGAAATAACAATATTTGTATATAAACTACCTTTAATCAATATTAGTACTCAATGGGATGGGGAAATAAAAAGGAAAGAAGATAGGAAAAAGATTAAAACAGAGAAAGGAGATATTTGTTCAGATATTATTTATTACATTTTAAAAGCTCTTGTTGGGTTGATTTTTTTCTGAATATGAACTTATAAACACTCTCGTAATGAGAGATTCTTGTAATATGAATATCTCGAAATTTTTTCTACCCCATCTCCCTGAGGAATGTAACTGACCTCATATTTTAGGGTGCAAACTTTAATTAGTACGACTCGGAGTTCAAATACGGTCTCAAATTAATTTCCCGAGGAAAATGCTTTGCACTAAAATTCTGGGGGGTCGGTTCTGGCTTCTAGCTGAGGACCGGGTAAATGCAGTCAACACAATATTACAACTGCTTACTACTGAAGGAATAAACTACCCAGTAAAGTTTTTTTAATTAAATATGAAGAAAAATAAGAACTTTTTAATTAAATACACTTTTCTATTGATATTAACTTTCAAGTGCGAAATATGTGTCATTTTAATTGATGGATAGTTGCCTTTCGTCCCTTCACTCTCCAGCGGATTTTCGTCGTAGTGCTTCGGAAAATAATGCTACGTGTATGAAGCTTTATTTAGGAAATTCAGCAGTATGGGAAATTGGATATAAAAAATGTATTCTTACCTGCAGTATAAATTAGAGCATTAAATTGTACGGCGAAGTTTCTTAAAAATGTAAAAAAAAAAAATAACTACTTTGCGTGACGTCACTAGTTCCTCCGAATCAACCAATGATAAGAGAGTTGTGATAGATTTCCAGTTTACGGTAAGTCAAATGACGAGTCAACAGAACTCATAGAGAAGAAGGGAAAGAGAACTTGAGACGTCACACGTGGAGTAATTTCAAAATTACAAAACTTTAAAAATTATAGCGCTGATAATACGATACGTAACAATTATTTTTGTAAGCATAGTTTATTAGTCTTTTAACAATTTTTTTTTTTCAAATAGTAAACTTCCACATTGTAATGTAAGTATGAAAAAAAAATAGATTTATCGTTTAATTCGGTTATTTAATTCAATTTATGGAATAAGTAGATAATTATTAATTTTTAAGTACATTTTTTTACAAATTCAAATTACATTGACAGCTATGGTGTTGTATAGGAAATAAATATATATATCTTTTTCACATGTAAAGTAGCGAGCATTGAAATATTTTCACTTGGTAATAGCTGGAATAAGGGAGTTCTAAGAATTAATAAGCGTTACTTTTATTGGCACATTTTTTTTTATTGTGTGGGGTAACCTTTACAAGTAATTTCGTGAAAATCAACGAGTTACGATATTAAAATATTTATTTTAATATTTTAAATTAAAAGTACAGGAAAGGTGAAAAAAATGAGTGTGATACAAAAACATTTCATTCTAACTCTGGTGTCGTAAAAGTTAGTTAGTTCTAGAGCTAAAGAACGTCAGATTGGATGTAGTCAAACTAGTATTAAATTGTGCAAAAAAATATAACGTTGCTCCATGCCTGAAGCGAAAAAAAGGTTCAGGGAAGAAAAATAAAGACAACTCCGCCTGATGATCAAAGAGACTGCCTACAGAATCGATTAAAAAATGCAGTAGATATAAGAACCGAGTTTATTCAAGCTGATGGTTCTCTAGTGAACATTCATACCATACGTCGCGTCGTAGACTCCGGTTATATGGATTCTGGCCAAGGAGGCCTGCAAAAAAAAACACTTCTGTCAAAGAAAAATGCGTGCTAATCGCTTAAAATGAGATAAAAAATATGAAAATTGCACTCCAATAGATTGTCAACGTGTCATTTTGTCCGATAAGAGTAAATTGAATATGAATATATTACAACGGAGATGAAGAACACTTTATAGAAGGAGATATAGAAGTCTAAGCATTTACAGGGCTTATGACCTATCATTGGCTGGTTTTAGTGGCCACTTTACTTATATTCCTTTCAATTTTTTTCATCTATGTTGTAATATATTCATATTAATAACTCTCAAAGGGGTTGAATCCAGTTCTTATTTACAAAGGTTTGGACAGGCTCATAAGATTGTTGTTAAACTCAAAATATTTGGTTCGGATGGAATTCAGTACCTGAGACGGAAATCTGGAGAATGATTAAGCGCAGAGTGTCTTCAGTCAACAGTGAAACATCCTGCCGGACAAATGATCTGGGGATGGTTTTTATGGAATGAGACATTTGGCATTTATGAAAAGAACCGTAAATGCTCAAGTTTATAAAAAATAAAATTGAAAACTATTTATTCTCTTCAATTGAATTGCATTGTTCGCATATTTCTGAGTGCGTTTTTTAATATGACTGCACCACCTAACCGCGCAAAAACTGAAAGCATTTTTACTATCATTTTATTTTCTGATCATAATCCTTATTCATGTCAAGATTTTCTTAACATATTCCTTTCATTTTCTTATCATATTCCTTATTCACGTCAAGAGTAGGAATAATCGGCGTGCGTGCATGAGAAGATCTATGAATGTATAGGAAGCGAGGTATGTAAGCAAAAACAGAGTGATATGGCGTTTTATCATCTCTGCCTACCCCCACGGAGAAACGGCGTGACGGTTTGTTATTGTTGTTGTTATATTCCTCTTTTTTGATTGGTATTTGTTTGGTTTTCTTCTTGTGTACTTTTGTCTTACGTATTTCTTTAGTAAACATGTTGTAATTTGTTAAATATATTAAATAAAAAAATATGACAAGTAATAAAAAAACCCTTTTCTAATAAATTCTAGATCAAGGAATTTCTGAAAATGAATGGGATTTCAATACTGGATTGGCCTGACAATAATCCTTTTTTTAATTCAATCGAAAATCTGTGGCGCGTTTTGGCGATGAAAATTAATTCATAAAAGCTTTTGTCAAATGAAAACTTAAAATAAAGAATTGAAAAAGTATTTTAATTTATTTATTTATTCATATTTTTAAAAACACAGACAGTTTTAAAAACAAGGTATTTATGTACATCTATGTTATTTATTTTACAAAACACACAATGAAAATAACAAAAACCTAACTAAGCTATACACTTGTGGAGCAGTTGATTCAATATTGGTAGGGTATGATTATATGACTAATTAATATCTCCAAAATGTCCATGTTTCGGCGCGACGTATTGAAGTTGGTTATAATAAAATAAAGGGGGACCAACCAAATATAAATTATTGACATTTCTCATAAATTAGTGAAATACATTTGTAAAAACATTTGCTTATTTTATTTGAGAATTTTATTTTCTTTGGCGTTTTAACTATTTTTTTTACCGAAAAAACCCATTTTTATTAAAATTCAAGAAAAAAATATATTTTTTTAATAAATAGATTTTTTAAGTTAACTCTATTAAAAAACTATCATTTTGTAATATAAAATAAAAAACAATCAAATACAAAAAAATAATGATTACAACATGAGTTTCCGTTGTCTTCTTCGCTATACCAGATTAAATTCCCTTTTTTATATACCAACTTGTAAAAACAATTATACCTCGAATTCATTTATTAGACGTACCTGTTGGAATTATAATGGACTCAGTATTGATGTAGACATTTTTAACTGCACGTTGCATTTATACAGAAAATTTCTTCATCGGGTCGATTATTTGGGATAGTTGCTGAATGTGCATCTTGATTGGTTTATGCTATGTATATGTGCCGCATGTAATTTATATGTTTGTGTATGTTTTATATGCGCGTTCATGTGTGCGTGCGTGGATGGCTCGGAGTGTGCATTTGGTATTTTTATTTATTCTAATTTATTACCAACGATAACTTCCATGGAAAACGCAAATGTTAACAATCATTCTTTTCTCACATGAATTTCTTATTTATTTATTTTTTTGTCAAATTTAATGTTTATATCTTTAGCATAATTTATGAAAACTTAATTGGTCTTTTTATGTTAAAAAATTGTTGTTTTTAATACTTATTATTTATGACTGTATGTTTTCTTAATAAAATAATCATTCTTACCACAAGCTGAAAATATTTAGATGCTTGCTATTGTATGGTTTCATGTGTAGCGTGATTTATTAAAAAAATTTAATGTAGCTAGCTAATAACGTTAAAATTTATTGCAACAGAGAGGGCAAACATTTCTGAGAAGGAAGTTCGGAAGTTATGGCATTTATAGCGCCTTTCACCCGTCATTGTCGAATTTAAGTTTTCACCATAAAACGAGCAAAAAAAGTATCTACAAACAATTTAATTCAAACGTATTGTTCTGAAATCCGCGATGCAAATGTGTATGGTTATAAGCAGGGAAATTACCTGCTTGTTATTATTATATGGCAGGGTAGTGATAATACGTTATTCGTGATGTTTATTCGTTTGGTTTGCATAATGAAAATGCATTTAAATATTTGAATAATGTGTGTATTGCTGCTTCGCAGTTTCCTTTGTTTCATGTTAATTGCGGCATACTAATATCACCATTAGGTAGACGTTAGATATTGTACAATGTATATTTCGAGTCTAGGGGGTGAAACGATAAGGGGGTGGATTTCCATAAACATATTTATGCAAGAAACGTATTTGTTGTTTGCAGTGAATAGTGAAAGCAGTTCAGTGGTTTTAGTTCTGAGTTCTGACCCATCTTACGAGTATACAAGAAACTTTAATTCAGTTTAATTATTGACAATATCGAGTAATGAAAAACAGAACTAGTTTCGTATAATTATTTATATTTAAAATACTAATATTATTACTAGCAATGTTTTGAGTATGTCCGAATTTTGTAGACAAGGACTGGATTCAACTCCCTGACGAGCTGTTTATATTGACATATTACAACAGAGATGAAGAAAATTTTAAATAAGGTAATTTAGAAGTCTGGGCCTCTACGAGGCTTATGACCTGTCATTGGCTGGTTTAAGTGGCCACTTTACACACTGTGCAACATTCACCATTCTGCCCACATTTAAACATCTATATTCCTTCAATTTTTTTGTTCGTTGATTTTTGTGAAGTTAAAGAGCTGAAACCTTTATTTATGCGGGTGAGATTCATCTAATCTAATTATTTGACCTACATACTAGGCAACGAATGAAACCCTTATTTTTTTCCGTTTCAATTCCATTTCATGGACTAGGTGAATTTATCAACAATATTTTGAGTTTGTCTTAATTTTTGTAGACAAGGACTGGATTCGACTCCCTGGGGAGCTGTTTATATTAACTTATTACAACAGAGATGAATAACATTCTCTAAAATGTAATTCATTTCTGTTGTAATAATATTATTTGTAATTTTTGAGGAAACGTAAAATTTGGTCATAATGCCTAGAGTAATAACCAATTAGAGACGCTTATACGGAGAAAAACCATTCTAGGATTATTGACCACGACGTAAGCTACAGATAAAAGCAATACAACGGGGCCGTAGGTACTCGGGGAGAGAGTTGCGAGCGCTAACCGAAACCGTCCATTACTCGTTTGTTGTTAAACTAAAAATCAAACTAAAACCAAACCAAAAAATTGGAACGCTTTTGTTCTATGCAATAGAGCTTAAGAGCTTCTCTAGAGAATTATCACTCTGATTTCACATTTTTTACATTTTCACATATTTTTATTTTTTTTTGCACCACAACAGGCCAGGAGGCCTAATTACAGTGGTGAATTACATCACAGAGCACCCAGGCTTGAGAAAAATCACATTTTAATTTTTGTGTTCTCACCGGGAATCGAACCCGGAACCTTCCGTGCGTGAGTCAAGCGTCTTGACCACTACACCACGGAGGCCGCCTTATAATGTAATCCTAAGAAATAAGATTATTTATCCGCAAAATCCTAATTTCAAGCACAATTATATGAAGGGTACATAAACGATGAATGTCAAAAAGCTTTTTTGGAAAAAAACTGAGATAAAACTTTTAAAATTTTCCTTCTTTAAAAAACATGCACTATCCTGGATTCAAACTGAAGATTTTTTTTCCACAATATGTTTTGTTGCCCTTTAATAATAAGGAATATTTTTATGTTTTTCCATATTTGTTTTTTCCTTTTTTAATTACTATAAAATAAAAAAAATACCTTCTAATATTTTACACAATATTTAACATTTCTTGTATACCCACGAACAGGCCATGCTTTTGTGGGATTTTTTGTTTACTTTTTTTAATGTTAATATGTATTTTATTGCTATGTAATTTTTTATTTTTTTTAATACTCTGTTTTACTAATGTAATGTTTTCCAGTACGTATTTTCTAACGTGCTGAAGAACCTATTGACCAGCGTGTAGATCCGCCAAAATATTCATTTGGATTTTGGATCCAAGGGTGCCGAGTTTCGCATTGTCTTAACAAAATATAAATTTACCTTTTGACAAAATAAACCATACAAAATACTCCAACCTACAATTTAAAAAATATTATTTGGTTTAAACCATAACAACGTCATTAAAATAACTTTTATGTGCTTATAAATAGTAATTCTTATAAATAGTAATTATTAATTCATTACTTTATAAGTATTTTTTTATTTTCGAAAATATATTTATGCTGTGTTCATTATTACTAGAATTTCCAAATAAAAAGACCAGCCGCGTTTTATCTGACAGAGAATGGCCCATTTCACACGTATCGTTCGGATCCGACAGCACAGTAACTTATAGTGGATTGAAATTAATTAAAATCTTATTTATTTATTTAAAATTTATTCTCATCTTGCAAAAAGAAAATCGATTGGAGATTAGTCGGCCTCACGGTGTATTAACAATATTAAATTGATAATATATTCACATACCCACATACCCTCTCACACACCTTCACAGACAAATACGTATACTTATATGCAAACACACACACTCATCCTATACTTATTTACATTCACAGTATATTTGTGAATATCTGTTATTGGTTGTATCTTATGTTTTTTCATTTAAACTCTTTCACATTCTGTGTATTACAGTTGATATTTTTAATAAATAAAAAAATAAGATTTTATTACTAGTACCATAAATATGTAATAAATACAGTAGTTAAGAACTCTTAATTATTGAGCACCTAACATTTATTGTCAAAAGAACATAAATTTAACATATGTAACAAGAGCAAAATAAAATAGTGACTACTAAACCAAAAGTTTATGTATAAATATTTATCAAACAAGTTTATGTGTGAATATTGTTTATGTATCGAGGCTATACTGACAGAATGCATTAAGTCAACAGTCCTTATATATTTAAAATATTTTTTAATATTTAACATTTTTTTAATTTCTACATTTATGCTATGCCTAGAATAAAAATTACTATTTAAAGCTTAAAAAAAATAAAATAAAATTGTGGGAGAAATAATGCGTTCAAAAATTAAAAAGGTTTAAATGCGATTATCTCAGAACTTGTTTTAATGACATCCGTTCTGTCAGTAAAGCCTCGATATTTTCTTTTTTAAATTTAAAAAAAGGGTTAATTTGTATGTAAACTACTGATCTTTCCGACTGTTAATTATATCTGTAAATTTATTGGTTTTTAAATTTAGGTTATAATACACAAGTAAGTATTATGATAAATATCCACCAACAAGCCACGGAAAGTGGTTTTGTGTGATTTTATTATAGTGTTTGTAAAAATTTAAAAGTGTACAGCGTATATTAATGTTGGAAAATTAATAAACTTATAGTACTGTGGGATTAAGTGGTTGAAGGTCGGTGAAGCTCCTATCCCAGTTAGAGATTGGCAGAAGACACGAGGTTGCTGTTTTATACGAATTTATTACATGGCGTGTAAATAGTTACTTGTGTCGCGCGAGTGTTACAGCGATGAGGTGTTAAACTGGCAGACCTGGGACTCACTGACCGACTGACTGGTTGACTGACGTCGACTGAACTTTACTGGACTGAACTGGGCGTTGACTGCACCCTGCGGTCTCTTTATAGGCCACGTTTCTTTGTTCTTCATATCTCCATGGTAGGGACGATGTTAACGTACTGCAGGATGTTGATCTCTTATTTCGTTGAATGCAAAGAATTGAATTCAATAGAAAACCCTAATTTGCTTCTTGGAGTCATGACTCTATATTTTAGGACTATGAATCCCACAGTATTATAATTAGCAGTAAATAAAATATCATTTTTTAAATAAATTTAAGGTATAAAACATAATCCAATGGAACTTATTTTACATCTCTATGGGTTTAAATAAGTTACGAGAAACTACAATAATAATTACAAAATTAAAAAATAATACGTAATTTACATTATTTAACAAAACTTGTTTCCTTTTTCAAATCATAAAAATTAAAATTTTCAACGCTCAACTGTAAGAGCTCACTATTTTTAATTGAACTTCCGGCAACATTTATTCAAGATTTAATACAAAAATAAATTAAAATCAGTTCAAAGAAGAAAAATAACAAAGGCTGATGTAAAAAATTAACTAGGAAACCACATTTAATTAAAAATGAAAGATCTAAACAGCGGGTATTAAAACATCAGAGAAAATGACTTTTTATGAAAGTACCGAATTAAATTATTTACTTAAAAATCCTGTGTTAATTTATATATACATATTACATATATACATAAAAATAATAAAGTAGGTACGAACAATAAAATTTTAACACCTTCGTTTTCGTTTTCTTTCATTTAAAATTTCTAAATATATTTCTTTGATCGCACCTATTACTGAATATTGAAAGTTCTATTTTCTAAGAATATTTTTTCTTTTTAATGATTTTAAATTCTCGCTTTACATTTTACGTGTATCGTCACGTTTTCCTCCTTGTTGCATGACGAAACCCAAAATATTTTCCCTGTGATCAAAGGAAAACGAGTGAAAAAAGTCCGCCTCATAGTATAGTGATTAGTGCGTTCGCCTGAAGAGTAAACATGCTCGAGGCTCCGGGTTCGAGTCCTGGCAAAATCGACATGGAAGGAGGTTTTACGCTATAGAATTTCACTGTTTTTTGGGTCCAATTACAATAGGAAGTTAAGGCTAAGGCTGAAGTTAAGTTGTTGTAATAATTGTAAAATAATAAGTTAAACATTAAAGTGGCCGAAACCAAATGTATTTTTTTTGATTTTGAAAAGAAATACAAGTATTTCAACAAATTTTAGTTCAGTACTTACGAGTAGTCTTTATTGAGATCCCAGATACCTAAGTTTAGTCTGAGTTTGGAATGTCGTAATCTGCCGGTCTAAAAGTAATTATATTTTAGTTATATAAAACTTTTATGTATATTTTTTAACAGAAATACATTTAAAAAATATTGTTTTTATCTAATTTATGTTTTTTTATTTTTTTTATTATTGCGCGATCAAAAAACATTATTTTAAAAATGGCAAAATCGTATGATTTCCTTATTTTGCGTTCGGTTTACCAGAATACAGTCTTATCTTAAATTGTCTGTAAAGTGAAATCGAATTTTCCGTACCAAAATGTGTGTGTTTTTTTCAACATGTTCAGTTTCATGTTACCGAAGAACGTACTTTAAATTTTTAAATAATATTCACATTTTGATTAAAAACTAAATATTTTACTAGTACACAATTGAATAAAAACAAAATTATCATCAGGGACAAAAAATAAGTTCTTTGACGGACTTAAAAGCAATATTTTCCAGCCAACCAAAGAACAGACTGGTTAAAAGAAGAGTTGGTCAAAAAATTGTAATAAAAAATATATTAAAAGATACATCTATGAATAAACTTAATTAATTAAAGAAAACGGCGGTTTTTTTATGGGGAGATAAATCTGGCACATATAAACTTAATACAAGTATATTGTGTTTATTTATTTAGGATAATTTACATAGCGCCATTTTTGTGAAAATCTGCTTAAAAAGCGATGTACAATAAACATTCTAACGCGTCTTGCATCTACGGAGAGCATGGGCGGTCGAAAACTTAGATCATATTTACAGTTAAAGTTTAAGTTAGAAATAATTTCATGCTAATTTAATTTACGTAATATGTTTGTAAGTTCATATCACCAAGTCTTGCAGCTACAAAACGCATGAACGAGTGGAATTCTAGCAACTGAAAAATGATTTTTAAATGTTGACAACAAAAAAATAACACTAACAGGTACATTGAGCAAAAGAGTAGCATGTTTGGCAAGTGTACATGACGTAACGGCACAAAAAGGAAACGATAAAAAACTAAACAAATATAGCATTCCTTAACATATTATGGTTAGCAAGATGACGAAGGATATGTCCGATAACTGAAGGGTAGAAAAGATGGGGGATGTGAGATCAGGTAATGAGTTTGGAAGGAGACAAGAAGAGGAACCACGAAAATGAAGGTATAAAAAATAATTATTTTTTATTAAAAAATGGAGGTTTCTTAGATTATATTTATTTATTTATTCATATATTTTCTATTATAAACTTCAATTAATAATAAAAATAATATGAATAGGGTTACCCGTGCCGAGGACGGGGCATTTCATGAAAGTGTCTACTGAATGTGCATTTTTTACATAAAGAGGTAGCTTATTACATAGTCTGGAACTTAGAACAGAAAAGGAATTGCTTAAAAATGAAGAGCTAAAATAATGTAAAATAATAGAAAGTGTTTTCTCCTGAGAAGAGCGACCACTCTCTTCCACTTTTTTTATTCCTCTTTAAATTGGGCTCCTAGGATAAACAAAAAAAAATTTGAGGCGTTGCCTAGTATGTAGGTAAAATAATTTAATAAAATGAATTTCACCCGCTACCATAAAAGATTCAGCTCTTTAACTTCACAAACGTCAACCAATAGACGGGTCAAAAGAATGTAGGTGTTCGGATTCAGGCAGAATGCTGAATGTTACACAGTGTGTAAAGTGGTCACTTACACCAGCCAATGACAGGTCATAAGCCCTGTGGATACCTAGACTTCTATATTCCCTGTCTAGCTTCGAAAATATTGATATCAAATTACCACCCTTGTAAGGAAAAAAAGACTTGATTTATTGGGTCCACGTGTAGTATTTAGGTAACATGATAAAAATAAAATAGGAAAAAATGCATAAGTTACGTAAACCTTGACGAAGAAGCTTCTTTGCTTTAAAACCGGTCGGTGGAAATTTTTTTAAAAAGAAAATAGTGGTTAAAAACAAAGTTGTTTTATTTATTTTATTCTATATTCCCTTTTGTAAAATGTTCTTCGTGTCTGTTGTAAATATGTTAATATTAACAGCTCCCTAAGGGGTTGAACCCAGTCCTTGTCTACAAAAGTTTGGACAAACTCAAAACATTGTTGACATTGTTGAAGTGTCAAAAATTGGTCCCACCGAATAAAGTTTCATTTGATTACGATTTATTTAAATTTTTAATCGTTCTGAGGTTGGTTTTCTTAAAAGCCTTAAAAATATAAGAGAAAAATGAAACGTTGAAGTCGAATTAAATTCCGACATAACTGACTGTTAAGAAAACGTACGCCTAGGTGCATAAAATAATGTGACTAGATTCTGCCCTATAAGTATACTCGTATACGAGTATCTAGGCGTAAAAAATGTTTCTGCTATAAACAAATAATTAATTATTACTTTTTTTCTCTCTGTTTTACTATATCTGTTTGACTATATTTCTGGATGTACGTATCGAGACGTTGAAGGAGCCGGCTTTGTAATCAATCGGTAGAAAAATACAGACAAACGTTAAGCGTACCGTCTTGATAATTGACAAAAGTCATATGAAAATGATGTTCAAGCGAGCATTTTTGGCTTGAATTTAGATTTATTGGAATTTATCATCACTTTGAAGTGGGCACTTTTATCACAGATAAATTAGAACTATTTTAAATTTTAATGAAGTAGGGAACGCGGACTAAATTTTTGGCGTCATTCATTGGTTGGATTCGATCATATGATGTCAAGATGACAAGTAGGTAGAACATACCGAGGTGATAGTACAGAAGTTAAGTACCGTCTCGATATGTACAGATGAAGATAGCGTTCATAATTGAGGCCCTGATCCCCTCCCTTGAAAGTATATTTTGTCCTTGAGAACTTCATACGCTCTTTTAAAATGTACAAAAATATCGCATCAAACGGAAAGCAGTTTATTTTTGAGAAATTCTCTCAACGATAGTTTACAGTAGGCACCTTTAAACTCAGGTTATAAAAACTAACATACTCAACTAACCAAAATCTACCTGTCTACCTATATAATAATATATACTCGTATATAAATACTTTGTTACCTAAAAGGGGACTTACCTAGTATGCAAACTTTCTGAGTCTATGTAACACTATACATGAATTTATTCTATACTGTGAACCATAAAGTCGTATCGTTTAAGGATGAAATCTATGGCAAGGATTTTAGAAATATGATCAGTGGTAGTTCTAGTTTATCGCTTCATTGCACACGCTTTCGGTAACAAGGATTTTTTATTAACTCTTAAAAGATTAGTAAATAATTCCTTTGCGCGCGGTGATGTAACATCGTGTTACCACTAGTAAAAGACGGAATATTCTTAAGTTCAGACATTTGAAAGAAAAAAAAAACAACAGGGAGACATACTGTTTAATAATTCCTTTTCCATAATTTATGCAAATAAACATATAATTTAGCCCTGTTATGGCAAAATAAATTAAAAATCATAAACACGCCGCTCATATTACGCGCGTGCGTCCCCCATCACTGTTATCAACCGACTGAATCGGTTTTACACAAAACTCGCCACAGAAAAGCATCTCCGTCTTCCTTGTTATTAGTTCTATCTTTCTTGTTATGAGTTCTATCTTCGCGCTTTCTCTCATACAGATGTGTTATTAAATTAGCGGGCATTTATTCTTCGCGTACCGAGAATAAATATTTTTTGTCTTACGTCCAGCATAGTTATATAAATTTTATTTTCCAAATTCGGTGTGAAAATGTCCATTTGAAAATTACAAAAAAATACGAGTTCATCATTTAAAAAAATAAGAGATATATATCAAGTCTTGTATCCTTTGTCGACTAGTGTGACATCACAGCCACACAAGAGTTAAGAATACTTTAGAGCCTCAAAATTCCAGAATGAATTATTTTCATTATGTATATCACAAATGTACTCCTATTATAAAATAAGTCAGAATCATAAATATAACGTTATATTGTCCGCATCACGGTGACGGTGTATAGTTATCGGATTTGATTTCTATGCATGAGGGAATAAAGAATTTGATTTTTGAAGAGGTCAATTAATCTTAAAAGCGTCTTTATACTACAACATTCAATAGTTTTTCTGAAGTAGACTCAATTAGTATATTTATTTATTTATTAGCGGACATTGTCCATGTATACAATTTATAGGGTTTAAATATTACAATAAAAGAATAGTTAAAAACATATTTTTTTTAAAAGAAAAGAAGCATTGACAAACATAAGGGACATTAAGACAATATCTGGACTATTTATTTATTGCTCGTTTAAAACGTTGTAAACCAAAAAAGTCCAGATCTTGTCTTGAGTTCATAATACGACAAAGACGGGTCTTAGAGAATTAAGGCCATAATTGGAGAATTATGTCCATAGTTTGTTTTATGCTGATAGATGAACAGTACTTTAATGTTTCTTAACCTACGAGTCGGAATATTGAATTTTACTTGTCCCAGTAATGATGGAACATCGATTATACTATTAAGTATGCCGAACATATATATGGAATCAATATTAGTTCTACGTTTTTGTAGACTAGAAATATTTAACATTGACTCTATATCTATATAAGAATAATAACCTCTCTCTAGTCCAAGTATCCACGCTACTTTTTGAAGCAAGCGATGTTGGACTGATTTAATTTGATTTATGCAATTGACATAGAATGGAGACCAGACCACGGAGGCATATTCTAGAAGAGGGCGAACAGTTGAGCAATAAAGAGTTTTGATTGTACGGACATTAGTAAAATCAGAGGATATTCTGTTAATGAAGCCAAGTAATTTCAGTGATTTATTTACTGTATTATTTATATGCTCATTGCATGTCAGTTTAAAGTCCTAAACAACTCCTTAATCTCTGATGGTATTCTGAATGTGCCCAGACAGATTAAGAATATAGTTGTGTGTGTAAAATAGAACCAGAAACCTGGGCGAGTGCTTTCGAGTCAATGGGTAGTTTCAGGTTGAAATTCTGAATAAGGGGAGATAAATTCGCCCCAAAGCGTAGTAGCTGGCGCGTTTCCGTACCATGCTTGAGGTCCCGGATGCGATTCCTGGGAAAGTCGCCATAAAATATTTATTAAAACGCTGATTCTACACTGCAATATGTCATGTTCCTGGACTTGCACCAGAAGCGTAAGGCTAATCACTTTACCTTTGAATATCAGATTCATTTATTTTATTTAATACACACAAAATTAATATATTTGTTAATACTATGACACATACAAAATATATCAATTTATTATCTCCAAATTCAAATTCTTAAATAATACTATGTTGTTTTATATTGTATACCTTTTGTTAACTTATATCTGTATTCTTGATTATTATTTTTCTACATTATTCTAATTTTAAGATTCTTTCAATATAACCGATAAGAAAAAAAATTACTTCTGTTCTTTCTACTGGAATATATGTATGTATGTACTATATGTAAGATTAGTTTTATACATTTTTATTTTCTTTTTCTTATTACTTCATTTTCAATTTTTTACTACTTTTGTGTAAAATATGTCTGTTCTTTATATATAAATATATGTAAAACATGTAAAAGCCTACAAGGCGTTTAAATAAATAAAAAAAATACACAATGAAAACTTATACATGTCAATTTAATACAATACTGATAAGTTATCCTTTATATTATAAGTTGTCTAACAAAACATGGTGTAGCAAAGTAAGGATCATGTATCTAAAATTTTAATTAATTTCATTTATAATTTTATAATGCAATTGAGTAACTAATTTTGATAGTAAAAATAAAATAATAGTAATACATTTATATGGTACAATGATGATCAATATACGCTTCATTTAGTAAACCAATGTAGTGCACTGTGTATCATCGAGTGCAAACAAATTTATGATGAGACTATCATATTGAAATCGGAGTTAAAAAGCAGTACTTTATGCACCAACACATGCGGATAAAATTTAAGAGAATACGAATTTAACACTGTTAAAAGTTACTCTATGTTCAACGTTTTTTTCAAAGCTTAATCAACTATATAATGGATAATAATTGCTTTATCATCATATCTGTGTCACAACTACCCATATCATGATATATTTTTCTAGACTTCTTTAATAAAACTTTATATTGGAACGCTTTATTAATTTACTTTGTTCATTAGCTACACAATCCGTAAAATCTATCAGAATCAATAATTAAACAAAAAACAACCACTTTTCGTTTTAAACTTCCAATATTTGCGGTGGAAATTTTTATCTACTGTTTGAATAAATGGAGTGGATTAAACAAAGCAATTAATTTATCTGGTCATAATGGAAAACCACAAAGTTTGCAGAGTAACTTCGTACATCGGCTGCTCCAAATTAAACTATGTTAACTCGGTTTTGGTCCAATCGAATTGAATAATGCAGGATTATTGTGGTTCAAAAGTATGGCCGCTATAGATGCTGTAGATTACATTTTCGTTTGAATTAACGTTGAGGTCAAACTTTTAGAATTTGGTCAAACCAATCAAAGCCAAATTTTTTTCAGTGTTGTATTTAATCAAAACTAAAAAAATCCAAACAACAAAAAACCCGATCTGCCCTTAAGTTGAAAAAATGTTTTTCTGTTTTTAAAAAAAATATTTATTTCAACACCAAAAACGTACATAAACAAAAATACGGACGATTTAGGTTGGCCTTGCCAAAAAAGAGTCAGGTTTTTGTGTTTGGCAAGTAAACTTGTTTTTGATATTAAATAAAGTAGTTTTAAAAATGAATTAGTAGTAAAAATAAGTTTGAAAATTCGTTCATTTTCGTCAAAAGAGACAGAACGGACTGAATGACAAAGAAACCAAACGCATTTTTTCTAATTTTGACGAAAATATAATAATTATATAATTTTAATATTTTGCTTATTTTATTATATTCAGCAAAGATACATACATTAAAAAATATACAATTTGAAGATATTCATCGATATAACTCCACGCGCATATATACTTTAATGAGGAAATTCAGCCCTACGGGAAATTAGATATAAAAAGTGTATTCTTACGCGCGGTAAAAATAAGAACATTAAACTGTACGGCAAAAAATCTTGGAAGTGTATGAAAAAAGCGATAAAAAATATTTTTATAAAAACGTACTTTGAATGACGCCACTAGTTCATATGAATCAACTAATGACAAAATGAGTTGCGAAATGAGTGAGCGAAAGATTTCCGATTTACGGTACATCAACGGACTAATCGGCAGAACTGATCGAGAAGCGGAAGAGAACTTGGGACGTCACACGCGGAGTAATTTCAGAAACACAAAACTCATAGCGCTGATAGTCCGATACATGAAAAAAAAAATTTGGCTTAGTTTTAATAGTCTATTGACAATTATTTTATTTTTTTAAAAACAATAAACTTCTTTTTTACAGAATACTTACACAAATAGATTGAATTACATTTGACATTTAAGTGGTTTTAAAAAAAATAATTATTGTACAAAATAAGTAGTATCCTATCTTTAAATATTTTATAAACTTTGCTTATGTGTACGTAACATCAAAATTGTATGTTTACTTGGTTCACCCACGGGCACTAACACATAACAATGGTTTATTCAATATTCGTCGGCCTCGTGGTGTAGAGATCATCGCGTTTGCTTACCTTGCGAGAGGTCTCGGATTCGATTCCCGACATAGTTGATTTAAAATATTTATTTGAAAAGATGTTTTTGCACTAGAATATTTCAGTCCATAAACTGGTACCTGAAGCGTAAGACTGATTGTGTTACCTTCGTTGTACAAATGCAGTACCCTATGCACCATTCGGTGTGGAAAGGGAATGATGATGATGATATTCAATGTTCGAATGCACTGTATTATAAAATATTTTTCATTTTCATTTATTCCTAAGAGATCAATAGCAAAAGTTGGAAAAGGACCATGAAATGTGTCTATCTTGCTATTTCAGCAGTATAATATGTTATATTCCTGACACCTGCGTGCAAAGGTGTGTAGTATGTTGCATTTCTTGAAAATGAAGACAGTGTTAACAGATATATCCTGATATGTGAGTGTTCTTAATTTCTACTTCAACAGTTTTCGGTCTAACTAACCTTAATACCCGTATGCAGAGACAAACCTTAAGATGAGGAAAGTACATTCTATTGTCTTCACCTTTATGTTATTATCCGCATTTGAGATTAGAATGTACTTTCCTCACCTTAAGTTTTGTCTCTGCATACGGGTATAAGAGTCATACACAGTGTTTCAGGGGCAGACCGCGAAACTTCAGAGAAAAATTCCTCAAGGTAAACTAAAAAAATCATTTTTTTCCAATATTTAAAAATATATATATTTATTGTTTAAATATGGAGTGGTAAATCTTGAACCTCGGACTGGCATTCCTTCCACAAACCCCTACACCTCCCCTACAAAAAAAGATATCAAAAACGTATTTGACCAACGATGCGATACGCACCGGACGCAGGCATGGGAAACGGGTGGCTAGGAGAGGAGGAGGGGTTTGTGGAAGGGATGCTAGTCTAAGAAATTAAGAATTTACTCAATCTTTAATTTATAAAATAAATAAAAAAATATCTTTTAAAAAACAGTTACTGAAAAAAAAAAATAGGATTTTGAAAGTTTACCATGAGGAATGTTCTTCTGAAGTTTCGCGGCCCTGAAACACAGTGTATAAATATTTTGAGCTGTAAATAAAATCATTAATTTTTATTTTTTCACAGTACGCTCCTTGCTTTCAAACCATAACAAAACCTCCTAAAAGGTTCTTCTAATGGAAGCAAAAAAGCTGCGCTTTTCTTTTTTGTCAAAGCGGGTTACGTAAGGAGCGGTAATATAATTTGGCGGCCAAATGCTCCACGGTGATAAGTTATGGCCGGCAATTACACAATACACAGGTGAGCAGCGGGGCCTAACTGCGGGTCACGGTTAGTACCGCTGCCTGCCGCTGCCTGCCGCTGCCTGCCGCTAGCGCTGTGGCGAGGTCGCCGCTATAGCACTGTTCTATAGCGATACTGAGATGATGTATGCATGCTATCGTCATGAACCAAAAATGTTCAATATGTTACCAGTAGAAGAAAGGAACGAAGAAACAAGAAGTTAACGACTTTATCTAAGTCATACAGTTACGTGTGTAAAGCCAGAATCCCGGACGAGTGTTTTTGACTCAATAGCTACTCTTAGGTAAATATCCTGAAAAACGATATCACTCGGAAGTAAGTAATCTCGTCGTGTAGTGGTTGGCGGGTGCTACCATGCTTTATTTAGGTCCTGGGTCCATATTCCAATGGGAAGTTAAATGTATCGTCAATTTTATCTACGAAGTAAAATTTAGCTTCCTGTATGACAGTTAGAATATTAGTTTTTTTTCTGAACATGTTCAATTACAGGTTGCCGAGGAACACATTTTATATTTCATACAAATATACACATTTTCGTACACTAATATTTATGTTTCTTTTCACCGTTTCGATATGTATCGATGAAGATAGCGTTTATAATCGCGGCCCTGGTTATCTAAATGTAAGAAATGATCAAGATACACGGTAATTGGTGTTCCAATTCAGTACCCAATGCACCATCACGGTGGATATAGACACGATGATGAGTTACAGACTGGGTTACAGAGGGTATGGAAAGAGAGGCTTTAAATCTATAAGTATTTATACAGAGCTACTTTCTATTGGGACTATGAATGACACGACTTTGTACATTGTACATATTTTAGCAGTTGCTATTGTTATGGATTGTTTTTATGCTTAATGTTGTCGGTACTTTTTTTTTAGTTTTATTCAGAATTTTTTTTTTACATAATAATATAATTTTATACAAATTGTATAAATACTATATTAACTTTTTCCATTACGTAAAGATATATATTGTGTAACATAATAGAGGACCGTTTTCACAAAGTGAAATTTCTACAAAAAAAACCAAATGCTTTTTTTTATTGAAATGGATTCTTCCGCGTGAGCTTTATCGATTGGTGGGATAAAACTTTAACAAAACAATATATATGCGAAGTTGTAGCGGTTCAAATATTGTGAATTTTTATAAAACGAAATAACTACACTACATAGAGTTTTCACAAAGCGAAATATCTACATATTTTTTGGGGTGTTCAGTTTTTTCGAACATGATTTCGGCCAAGAAAAAAGAAGAATAATAATAATAATAATAAAATAGTATTATTTGAAATATATTTTGTTATCACTTTATTTGTGCTATTATGTTTGTAAAAGATAGATAGGAGGTAAATACCTAAATGTGTATATTTACATAGGTACTTAGATATGTCAGTAGATATATGATTTTACGAAAAATCAGTTTTAAATGATTTCATCCAAAAGTAAACTTATTTAATTCCCAACATAAATTAACTTTCCATACATTCCTATCACAAAAATATGTAGATATTTATTTTTTGTGAAAATTTGTGAATTTAGAACATTTTTATATTTAATTTTACTGATTCTACATTGTTGATTTTTAGTACATGTGTAAAGATTTAATACATATATAAAACGTAATTTTTATTTTATTTAAAATCGTTATGGTTTTGTTTTTAACATGAAAAACCTTTCTCCAGAAAAAATTACATTTTGTAGATATTACGCTTTGTTAAAAACGTCCTCAATTGGGAGTGACGTCTTACAATGATGTCCTTCCTATTTTCTCTTAATGAAAATTTCTAAAATAAACGTAGAATCTTACAATATTTTCAATAAGTGGCATATAAAAACGAATTCATAACATAATTCTTAACTTCTTTCTCAAATTTTCAATAAGTGGCATATAAAAACGAATTCATAACATAATTCTTAACTTCTTTCTCAAATATTTTGTATAACTGACAATACTTATTGTTTTCTTTATTAAAGAAAATATTCACATAAGTATGATGATATGGTCATGTTGTTTTTAATGAAAAATATAAGATATTCGTCATCGTCATTCCCTATCCACACCTAATGGTGCATAGGGCACTGCATTGGTACACCAATCTTAATACCGAGAACGCGTACGATGTTTGCTCAGGGACACTTTTCATATACAGCTCCAAGAGTGTTCAACGTCTTGGATGAACATATTAAGTTCTCCAAAACAACGTCTATATTTAAGATGAAGATCCATAACTGGATTGTATCGAGGGGTAGAGACCACTGTATGAGATTGCTTTGGGAATAAATGCATAACATCGCTGCTGTTTTCATTATTATCCATATACGTATATCGTATATGTGTTTGTCATCACTGTCATACGTATTATTATATAACTTTTGATTCCATTTTCGACTTGTATTATAAATTTTTATTATTTTTATTTTTCTATTATTATTTTGTATATTGTTTTGATTATTTTGCATATTTTTTTTGATTACCTGTATATTATTTTAATATGTCAATAAATATTTTTAATTTATATATCGAAGAGTCCCGACTTAACACGGAATTTTCTAACAAGTCGGGACATAAAAAACATATAATTGTGTCTATGTAAAATTGTGTATTTTGTGCATCATAAATAAAATTTAAAAAAAAATAAAAAAATCGCAGCGTATCTTGATCATTTTTGTTACATGAAGGTAAGATGATCAGTCTTACGCTTTAGGTACTAGTCCAGGGACTATCAAATATTCTAGTGTGAAAACAACCTTTTAAATAAATATTTCATATCAACCATTTTGGGAATCGAACCCGAGACCTGTTACATAGCAGACTAACGCGCTGACCGTTACACTACGAGGCCGTCAAATAAGATATTTCCAATATTGATATCGGTTTCATATTATATATCCTTAAGAAAAAAAATAGATACGTGGTACATAGCAGACTAACGCGCTGACCGTTACACTACGAGGCCGTCAAATAAGATATTTCCAATATTGATATCGGTTTCATATTATATATCCTTAAGAAAAAAAATAGATACGTGGTACTTATTTATTTTATTGTATTTATTTATTTACACCTTTTATCAAAAATACAATTTTACGTTCACTTTGTCTGGCTAACAAGGGTACATACCCCGTTCCAAGCTAGGCAATTACATTATAATATATGATAATAGTCAACAAATTAATAGAGCACAGACTAATAAAATATAAACTTACTCGTATACATATTTTGATACATATACATACACACATACACATATACACACACATATATACACATGTACATACACACACACGTACATACACCCATTCGCATACACATACCTACATTCATCAAACATGTATAATTTATTTATAATGCGAAACTTCATGGTTGCCATCTGTATACATCTCTTTAAGCAATTCTCTTAAATAACAATTTTATTTCGAAAATCCTGAATAGCGTACACAATTAAGAAGTGAAAAAAGTTGATTATTTAAAAAAAATAAAACTTATGTTTAATTTTTGTATTTTTCCGACTGGTAAAATATTTGTTCATACTGTT
Organism: Micrasema longulum; assembly: GCF_059751315.1. Lineage (NCBI taxonomy): Eukaryota > Metazoa > Arthropoda > Insecta > Trichoptera > Brachycentridae > Micrasema > Micrasema longulum. The sequence goes on from NW_028278670.1 coordinate 58,033, forward strand.
ATATTTTTCCGTGATTTCTGCTGTCTGCTGTCCTTTCTCTACCCCCACCCAATACCCTGCTCCTACATCCCCTACCTCCACCCCACAAGAGCAGATGCCCCGGCAAGTAATCTGATTGCACCGCATGCAAACTCCCAACTTGCGCTGATGCAGGTTATCCGGAACAAGCTAGTAATAAAACTGAATTGAACTAAGTGAATTATTGGAATAAATATGCCCGGCGGAAACGAGAATAGAATTCGCCATTACTTTCATAGAGCTCTTGTCAATAACTATTATCGTTTTAAAGCTGCATACTCCACAAACTTTTAGCATGAACAGCTTTTTTCCGTCTCCGTAATGCTGTAGTCTGATAAAAAGTAAGGAAATCATTAAAAATTTAATTGCCATCTAACTTAACCCAACCTTACAAAAAAATAAGCAAATAAAGATTTTTTTTCAATTTATTTTTTATTTATTTATTTAAAAAAAACAACAGCCAATGCAACAAAAAAATAAATATTTACAAATAAACCAAAATTAGAGGCCAATTATAGTTTTCCATACATAACTAAATACAATGTCAAAAAAGGAAGGAAAAAAGCATCATTCCACGCGTAAAAAATAAATAAAATATTACAATAATAATGAAATAATTTTAAAAAAAGGAAATGTTTTTTGTTTACTCGGACTTAAAATGCTTTCGCCGGTGGATCCATACGGAGTAATACGGAGCTATCAGTCCTCCCTTCATTTTTCTTTCAAACAAGAGAAAATAATTACAATATTAAAGTTTACAAAAAAAAAAAAATTAGGTAGGTACAGTTAGATTAAATTATAATTATTATTTTTAATAGGGGTTCTAGCATTTTTTTTTAAATTTGTTTAAAGTGAGGATATATATATCTAGTTCAGCAAAAAACGTGTCATAATTAGAACAACAACGCATTTTTATTATTTTTTTTGCTTGAAATACCAACATGAAATCATTTTTGCAGCCGAGTTGTACGTTGAGGGGTACGAATTTTAATTTTCTCAAGCAGTTGAGGGCAATCTAAGTTGTTATTGCATATTTTGTAAAGGAAAAAGGTATCATTGATGATTCTTCAAGATTATAAGGTATCGATTTTATGATGTACTGCAGCTTCTTCATAGTTATTGAAATGTAAATATTGACGATGGTTTTAGGTGATACAAAAATTGTTTTTGAATTCTTTCAATTCTCGAAATATATTTGGAAAATTGAAAAGACCAGACAGTGGAACAATATTCAAGGATACTGCGTACAAGTGAAATATGGTGTTTTTAATGTCTGTGGATTGTAAAAAGGCTTACAGACTCTTATTATAAAGCCCAATGTTTTGTAAGCTTCGCTTACTGTCTTCTCTATACAGAGTGTTCTTTAAACCCTGTCACATCCAAAACCACAATGATCAGTATGGGCAAGAAGACATATTAGCATATTTAAAAAAATATTTAGAACAAAGAAATGTTTAAAAGTAAAATATTCTAAAAACAAATGGTTGCTTACTTCTTCAGGGGAGAAGTGAGGGGAGGATGGCGCAGTATCAGATTTCCCCCTCCCCCTCCTCGTTTCTACCCGCAGAAGTAAGCAACAATTTGCTTTTTTTAATATTTATTTTTTTAAAATTTTATTCGTTCTAAAAAAATATTTCCATGTGCCAATATATCTTCTTGCTCATACTGATCATCGTGGTTTCGGATGTGACAGGGTTTAATGAACACCCTGTATGTTCTTTATGTGTCAACTTTTTATCCAAATATACACCAAGGTCACGAATACAGTCTACTTCAGTAATTTTGCATGCATTTAAAAGGTAAAAGGATAATTAGATATATGGATAGGATAATAGACATAATAATTTTTTAAGGTATTTCTGATAAAAAATGTACTTTTGTAATTAAGTTTTTCTTTAATGACTTTCCTGTTTAATTTATTATCTTTAACTCGTTAAAATAAATTTTACTTGAATAACAATTCAGTGTTTATTTCTTCGTCATACTAAGGTTAATTATTTTGTATGAAAGACCTTTTTAATAGATATTTCAAGTCACCCATGTCGGGCATCGAAGCGCTGACGTCTAGCTTGTTAGGCAAGGAAATTGGCCACGAGGCGGACAATTCAGCGTACAAATAATAAACGCCAGTTTGACAACATTACACAGATTTTAAAGAACTATGCACAGTTACATTATTAAGAAAAATGAAAACAGTGTCATAAATAAACTTCTTTTATTTTTAATTTAATTTTACAATGAAAAAATGCAGAGACGTTAAGACGGAAAGAAATTTAAATATTTTTATTTTTATTACTCCCTTTCCGCACTTTATGGTGCATAGATCACTGCATTGGTATACCAAAAGCGGCATGACCTTTTTTATTACATTAAGGTAAAATGATTAGTATTACGCTTCAGGTGCCAGTCCTGGGGACAATGAAATATTTCAGTGTAAAACATCTTAAATATTTCATGAAAACAATGTCCGGAATCGAACCCGAGACCTCTTGCATGGTCAGCAAACGCACGTACTATTTGACCACGAGGCAGACAAATAAAAAATATACCTAATTAAAAAAATGTATATAGTACAACTGAGAACAAAAAGACGAACGAACATTAAATTTGTTCGCCAAACCGGACTGTGGTCCCGTGGCTAATGTCGTCGACTCGAGCGAATTCCGCTCTATCACAACTTGTTTCCCATTTTTAAACAATAAATTATTTACAACGCTTTGAAAATGACACACAACTAAAAAATGTAAGTAAATCATAAAAACACAAAACATTTTTTTAGCGTTTAAAAAATTTATAAAATAAATCAAAATCATTGCATACTAAATAACAGTTTCTTAAGATACAGACTAAAGTATTATAAAAGGCGTAAATGGACAGTTCCGACAGATTTATTAAAAATATTTTTTTTCATGGATAATAGACGACAGATTTATGACTTGAAAACTTGAGAGCTGACTGACAAAAGCTTTTAAATGATACTCCTGACTGCCCTAATTTACTTAGTTAAATTAATTTCCATATACCTGCACTTTAAACGTACCCGCCACACCAAATTATTTTACTGTGCCGACGTTAACATTAATTCAGCAAAATATTCATGCATACATAGAATTTGCAACTTGTATAATAACATTATTGGAGCCAATGCGAGTGACATATTCACCTTGAATAATAATAAATTCAAAAGGGAAATCAGCGACAGCATGCAGGCCTCCTCGTCGTGGGTGAGTAATGAAGGGTAAATACAATATTATTTTTTTCGTTTTTATTTGTATTTTAAATTTACAAGAGTTCATAATTTACAATCATTTAATTTTTTGTTTTACCAATTCTGTTCTTGGGTTATATAATTATATTTATGACATATTACGCATATTGTTAATCATAAGTTTAAAATCATTTTTAGTCTTGTATTAAGTATCCATTTTATTATAACCATATTATTGTGTAAATGACTAGATTTTAACAAAATATTACTACACAATTCAATCTTGTTTAGAAAGAATTGAAAAAATAAATTTAATCCGGCTTAACGAATCTTTCTAATTTTTAATAGACAAAAACACAAATTAAGTTATCTAGTTATGTGCCATCTAGACCTACAAGACAAAATCTTTTGTTTTACACTGAAAACGCGTCAACAAACTATTTTAAACAATCTACAATACCTAGAACATGCGACCAATATAGCAATATATTTACCGAGGCTGATATTTTTTGTGACAATGTATGTAAATTTAGGTCAAAATTATAGAAATTTTGAGAGAAGCAGACATTTAACATTATTATTATATAAATATTTTTTCATTTCGTTTCTTTTACATTTATTATATTGAACATAATTTAAATTATTGTATTAAGTGTAAACAATTTTTTTGGTGTGTGCATGAGTTTCTTACAGAAATTGGCAATATATGTGTACATACTGCTTGTTTACCTAATAAAATAAATAAATAAAATAAATAAATAAGTTGAATTCCGTGTTATTATTATTTGTTTATGGTAACAAATATATGAAATTTATATAATTTATTATTTTTTTACTTTCGTGTGTTTAACCCATTTTATTTTTACTAATTCTGTTTTATTTTGTTTCTTTTTATCAAGTTTATGAAAAAAAACTTATAACTTTTTACCGTTTGAAATTTTATTGATTTTTGTTTTATGTTTTATTTCCTACATTTTTATTGATACTTGTTTTCTTGTTTAATATTTATAATCATTTCTTTCTTTTATATATATATATCAATCTCGTGTTTATATCTATCTCATTTGTGTATCGACGGTGGAAAGGAAAACGTTCCTCAGCGATTAATTTTCATTTTTCAATTTTTTATTTAAATTATGTAGGAATCACGCCAAAATAATAGGAATATGAGATTTTTCAAAAAAACTTTAATTGGCTCTTCTGTGAAGCTTTTATGCTTTCCCTTTACACCCTCGATATACAGGTAAACTCCGTCGATCGCGCCCTGGTGAGTGCGAATTTATTACAAAGCGATATTTTTCGCAATGTAGTGACGTTAGAAAATAAACTAAAAATAATCGAGATGATAGAAAATGGTGGTGGTTTTTCAAGCAAGCAATGGTTGGTTTGATTGGTTTAAATAACGATCCATTTGCACTCCCTTAAAATGATTGGCAAATCGGCTAGTGCAGACAGAATCAGCTGAAAAATATCCGATGAGTTCCGTGAAAAATCCCTCGTTGATGGCGAAATTTCGCTTATCGCGGCCATGTCCAGAACGCATCCCCCGCGATTAACACGGGGTTACCTGTGATTTGTAAAAAATCCTAAAATAGGCGTATATAGTACGTACAAAAAATAGCAAAAAACAGAAAGTTTGCATTAACACTCAATTTGTTTTTTTTTCGGTTTGTTAGGCACCGAAAACATTTGTGCCGAATGGACCATTACGGAGCAAAAAACTACCTTCAATGTTCCTCATAAACATTGAAGAAATAACGAGTAACAAACAAAATCAATCAACTGACAAGGCGAATATTGTGTACTCTGCAATAAAATTAATTAATCTTCTACAGTTAATCGATAGCCATGACACTAATATAACGCAGAATGTTATTTACTTTATGGCATGCACTAATTATTGTGTTAAAAGGTACAAATGATTTAAAACCTTGTTTTTGTTTTTAAAAATTTCCTTGCAGTAAACTAATACTTATTTCCAATAAATTTCAATCCACAATGTGTAAGTCTTAGAACATATTTGAAGCGATTTAAACAATACCAAATTTACATAAACTCCTTCTTCTTCCTCTTCGTTTAGATCTGTTAATCTGTTTTGGCAGAAAGCTGCTCTTAGGACGTTGAGATCCAACTCTCTCCATCTTTAAGACGGTCAACCAGGAAGACGAAGACGAGGTGGAATTTTCTTAGCTGCAATGTAAAGGATTCTAGAGTTGTCCATTATATAAACACGATTCCTTCAAAATCTTCTTCTTGCTTTGCTCCATCCAGCGTTGTTAACACTACCGATTTTGGGTGCAATCTACCGAATTCGATAGTAATTCAACCGATGTTTCAATACCTTGAATTGGCTATAATAATTGGCTAGGTTGGTAGAGCGAACCTGTTTTCTAAAAAAAAAACAGTTTTTAAAACAGTGTGGCAAAGTTGTAGCCATCCTCTTTTTCTTTAATAACAGTTTTCGGCAGTACGGCTCGTCACAAATAAAAGTTAACAGGAAGAATTTAACTTTAACTATACCGTCATAGACAAGACTCCACACTACATTTAATTTGCCGATACCCAGGACAAATTCAAGAAAGAATGATTTTTTCTATAGAGCGTGTCGTTATTACAATACCGTTCTCTCTGATTACGCAGACATTTTTCATATTTCTTATACTAAATATAAAAGATTACTTAAAGGTGTTGATAATACGTCCGTATAATTAAATGAGTATGTCATTAAAACTGTATATTCACGGTTATGTTTTGTACCTTCTTCGATATTTTTTAAAGTTTTTTATTTTGTTTTTATTTAAAAAAACAAATTTATAAATGAAATTATTTATCAAATATATGTATTTTATTTATATTTATCATTATTTTTATTTTTACTTTATTGTTATTGTATATTATATTTACATATTAATTTTGCAGTTTCTGAATAACTAACATTTCTTAACTTTTAAATTAATTTTATTATATTATTGGGTTATTTTAATGTGTACACTTGATAAATAACTTTCATAGCCATGTAAAATGATCATTGACGGTGTTTATAATTTAATTGAGAATTGTACCCTTATTTTCTATATGAATTAATGTTAAAACTTTTGTTTTTCAAAAATAAATAAATAAATAGTAAAGGTATGTTACTTTAGTAGGTAGATATGTGTACCGTGGGGTACGCATCCCCTTGGTATATATCAATGTATCTACCCAAAACTTGAAGATACAGGGTCAGTTATGTATCTTCGTAATTGCTCGAAAGAATTGAACTTCAACTATACCGTCAAGGTGAAGGTATGACGTCTTTATCTTCTCATCATAATCGAGGCCTTGATCAAGAATTGTGCGGATTAGTCTCGTATCAAAATAAAAAATGAATATCACTTCACTTAAAGTTAAATTTGTAATCATATACACATACATCATTAAAATTAATTCGTAATCTCAACAAAAAAGGGTGGAGGTATAATTTCCTTATCTTCCGATAGCAATTGCCTTTTTAGGATGTAGGGAATTTATTGAATATTATTATTTATTTTTTAATTGATAAGTAAAAAAAATGTCCATCTCGTGTTCCGAGGCTATTGCGCTTGCCTACCTGTGAGGATAATTCCCGGCAATATTTGAAAAGTTTGTTTTGAACTGCAATATACCATAGTCCCTGGACTAGCGCCTGCATTAACATATAGCGATTATCTTGTCTTCACGTATACAACAAACGATAGAGGCACACTGCAATTGATATAACAATACGGTGCTCTATGAGCTGAAAAACGCAGATTAGGGAATTACGATGAAGATTACGTACATTCGTGGCATGTCCTTAAACTCCTAATATAATCTCATGCGTAATATCTCAGCCCCCGGCAAAAGTGCCACAAATCTAAATGTGTCTACCAAAAAATCGATTTTGAAGTTTTTACTAGCGGTTGAACAGATATTTAGTTACTATTCGGAATCCGGCTTATAAAGGACGTCTTTAAGTATCCAATTTTAGGCATATAATAACAAGAATAATAACAAATACTTCTAACATATCCAAAACAATTCCTTTAATTTTTGTTAATTGAAATACATAATAACATATCATTTTCTACTGCCACATATGCTCCGTATGTATTATAATGACATTTTTTAATTGTAAAACTTAGTACGCAATGCACTTTATTCCAAATTATAACAAAAGTCAAACGTGATTTAAAAAACATTATTTTTACTTATGACGCTTGACAGAGGGGCGATATTTTATTGTGTAAACAAGAATATGAGACATTCCCGTAACGCACGTCACATTACAACAGTATAATGACAACATTATCATAATCAAGAAAATGTTTTAATTTCCGGCAGTAAACAACCTGAACTCTTAACTAATTTGTCCCATGCCGCGTTGCAGGTACTTGGGGCACATCCTGAAAACCAAATAACGCGTTTTACTTAATGATACGTATAACCGGTTATGAAAGTCGAATAATTTGATAATTTTACATTGGAATTATTCAATTATATTAGTAGGCGTCACCTTTTAAAGGATCGATTATAAATAATCACGATATTCAGTCGGTAACCGAATACGAAAGTGGTTACGAAATAGTTCCGAATTTACAGTTTTGATAAATTTTTATGCACCGCAAAAAATATTAAAACGTACTGAAAATACTGAAAATAGGCACCAGTTTTTGAATAGCATTACATTTTTTATTACATATTTACTCAAAATTTAATTTAATTTAGAGTATTGAGGCACAAGTCCCAACTCCATGGAAATAAAGTCCTTGAGTTGGGACGAAAAATATACGTCATTAATATCGTACAAAACAAGAACATCATAAAAAAATAACACATAAATATTCGACAACGACACTCGAGACTAATAAACCAGGGACTGAAATTACAGAAAAAACTTAACAAAATACTCTTTACAAAAGATGTTTAAGGTTTAATCATTAGAATGTGAATTCGAAAAAGAAAAAATATTTTGTTAAATTAATGTAATCCGTAAGGGTTTGTAAATAAATAGCTACCAAATAAAATTTTTAAAAACACATAAATATTAAAAGAACAAAAAAAACAATTATTTGATTTACGTGAAACAAAACAACATAAAAATGAGAAAGAAATGTGTTTTTTTTTAATCTTGGAAGCAACTATGTTACTCATACTTAAAGCAATTAGATTCTGAAAAAAAAAAGTTATTTTTGCTAGCTGATTTTTTGCCTAAAATAATCATTTTTATAGCGTTTTAAACTTTTCATGACCGGTTTTATATAATTCGATTATTCGTGCACTTCACTAGTTATATTCCATTACATTAAAAGGTTCTGCCTTTTCGTCATCCCATATAAATATATATATGGGTGAATCTTGCCAAGAACCTTCCTTGTGTAAATTATTTTCACATAAAATACACGTGAAACGTGAATGTAACGACAAATTTGGAACACATTAGTAGGATATTTCCAGTAATATGTTTATGTTTCGTAAAACATAAACATATCTCAAACGAATATAATGACAAATTACAAAACCATTATAACGTTTCTTAGATAAGAAAATATTAATACATTTTATGACTGTCCAAACCTTTGTTGGATGTACTAGAGTCAACGATAAATACGGAAATATCAGTACATAGATTAAGGAATGCTCAATATTCCATATTCCCCATTTATTGGGTAACATGGAAATTTGTAACAGGTATTGTGACCTAATTCTTTCATCTATTTTTAATGTTGCATTAGAAATACAAACAGATGGATTCCACATCCGCTCCTGAGTGGAGCGTGTAGACATCACCAGACGCCTCCAGAAGACCCTATCGCCAGCCAGCACTCTCGCCTCCTCTTATGTCAATCCTGCGTCCCATAGTTCCGCCGAATAAAATCGAAATCATCATCGACGGCCGTCCAGGATGGCGGAAGCCCGCAGGTGTAAATAAAAGGCAACTTAGAAGGTTCTCTCGATACAAACGCATCGCGTGTCCAAGCCAGGCCCACCACCGCGTCCTCAAGACGCTCGTTATAGGAAGCTGCTGCGTCCGTTCTCGGACTTCGGGGTTAGATATAAAATCAAACCACCGAATGCCTAATATTCTCCTCAAGCTCTTACTCCTAGAAAATTTGATTTTCGAATATTCGGCGCTTCAGCCGAGAGCGTGACTGAATATTCGCTAGTCGGCCAAATCACTATTCGTCGTATCTCTAAAATAAACTAATATTGCTGACTGCACTTAAAAAAATAAATAACGTTTTCATCCTTTTTAGATGTGGGCATGAAATTTTTTCAAGATTTTGTATTTTTTTTTTAAAGTAGCCTAGTTTCTTTTTGTTCCTTATCATTAAACATATCAAAAAGATAAAGTTTTTTAATTCATTTTAGATTTTTTCAACTATTTATTTAATTATTTTATTGACGGGCTTATGCAGTCCATTCTAACGATGGTAAATACAATTTCTTATAATAAATACAGGTACTTACTAATAAATTAAAATACAACTAAATTAATATTTTTAATTGAATCGGCATTCACTGTGTAACACTTTATTATAAATTATTATAAAAATAAAACTTAATTATTAGTGTTACACAATTGTATTATTTTACAAGAACACTACTATAGTTTCGGGAGAGCACTCCTCCCATCGACGGGTGATATAAAACTAATCAACAGTTTTATATCACCCGTCGATGGGAGGATTGCTCTCTCGAAACTATAGTAGTGTTCTTGTAAAATAATACAATTGTGTAACACTAATAACAAAGTTTTATTTCATAATAATTTACAACTAAATTAAATTAAAGCTAGGACAAAAAAAAATACTACCTCAAGACAAGATCCAGTCTATCTTAGTGATTTTTAAATCTATAAAGACTTGCGCCAAAAAAGTCCAGAAATTGTCCGTTTAGAATACTACACAATCGGGACATTGGTGCATGCAAGCCATATGATCAAGGAACAGCACATTATAACTGTGGTGCAATATCGATAATTTGGCAGACGAACAAGTTAAATTAAGGAATTCACTGTCATCAAGTAATACAAAAAAACGTGTCCATAAAAGGACTAAGTTCAACGGCAGTAAAACACAAAAGATAAAGGAGTAAAATTAGTTAATAAAAGTTTCGCTAGTTTTCCGCTTATATGACATCTACAAACAATGATGCGACGGCTGAATTTCAAAAACTCGTAGAAAACTTGCGTAAATGCAAAGGAAAATGAGACTTGATCCGGAGCATTACGGTGCAAAGTCCCATACTGCAAAACAACAATATATGTGAATTTGCATATTTATGATACGCCGAGACAAAAAAGGGTCGAGGGACGGAGAGAAAGGGGGTTGGAGACGGTCAAAGTGTTCTTCGAGAAGTTTCTCTTAAACAATGTTTCTCAATCGGAAACGTGAAAAGTCACAAGGAGTAATCGCGAGAGGTTAAGGTATACATTATTCGATAAGTAAATTTAAATAAAAAATAAACGAACGAAAAACACAAAATGCCAAACACTACAAATGAAACGTAAGGTCAAATAATTTTTATATCAAATAATAAAATAACCACAAAGTTAGGGCTTCAAATATAAACTTTATAATTTTTATATTGTTTGTCAAAAACCGGCTTCTCCTGAATATTTTTTTATAGTTTTCTCTTTACTGAGAAAATGCTGAAAAGTTTCTTAACATGGACACAGCCGACTTCGCACGCAAAAGTTAAACCAACTAGAAAAAACTTGCTATAAATATAAGACTTGTAAATAATTAGCATGGCAAAAAATAAACAATTCTTATTTAAATAAACTATTTCTCAATATTTGAATCATAAAACAATAAAGAAAAAAATACGGAATACAAAAAGTCATTGAATATATTAATGAATTTATTGAATCAATTCATTTATTAATTTATAAATTAGATGCAGTTGGCATTGATTACCAGATGAAGGTTGAATTAGAAAGAAAAAGAATTGATAGATTTAGATGGCGTATATATTTTATTTACGGCACTTTAGCAAAATCACGTTAAAATTATATTTTAAGATTAAATATATAATTTTAAAAGACAAAAAATGTATATTTTTAAGTGCCTATTGATGTAAAAATGGTACATGTAGGTACTTGTATTTTCTATCTAATCTTCATTTCTATGTAATCTACAATACTTTTTTCATCTTCATTTTCAACATTTTGTTTATTACTGATTATAGGTGTTTTTATTTACTTTTTGCAACAACAGCGATGAATTAAATTTATTGGACCCAGGATTAATAAAAACACTTTTAATTATCGTGATCTTCGAGGAAATTGATCATTATGATGTAGTTAGGTGGTATCCGAATTAAAAATTTAAGTTTTCTAAACATAATTTACCGTTAATCACTATTACCCTATGTGTCTGTGCGCCAATCACAAACGCGCGTGTTGAACACAAAAAGCAACGAATCAACTATCGCGAGATAAATGATGACGTAGCATTGGTAAAAACATCATTTTCAATCAGAACTAAAATTATAGTTATTTATCTATTTTACTAGGCGAACATATTATACATGTCAAGAGATAACATAATGCATTTAAGAACCGGGTTGTGGTTCCGTGGGCTCATGTCACGAACTCGCTGATCAAATGTCGTAGATTCGAACCTCACTCTACCACAACTTGATTCCCCATTTAACGATTATGAATTATTTACAACTCGTTGAAAATGGCCCTCAAAATGAAAATAATTGGGTAAACCATATAAACACAATTTCTCTTATTTATTTATGCTGGTATCTTATCTCTTGTTTATGCTGGTATCTTTAATCATTTCATCAGAAAAAATGTATGAAAATTCTTGTAGAATCCCGAAAGTATAATCATATTTTTTTCATTGACCAAAAATCGTGAAGATTTCAAAACGCATTAAAAATTTCAGCTTAGTTAAATGGTGCAGGTTTAAAAATTTCAAAAACCACTTAACATATTTACTTTTATTAACATATTACAACGAGATGAAGAACATTTTAGAGAAGGTAATATAGAAGTCGAGGCATCTACAGGGTTTTATAACCTGTCATTGGATGGTTTAAGTGGCAAATTTACACACTGTAACATTCGTCATTCTGACAATATTTGAACATCTATATTCCTTTAATCCTTTCATCTGTTGATGTTTATGAGGTTAAAGAGCTGAAACCTTTATTAATGCGGGTGAGATTCATCTAATTGAATTATTTCACCTACATACTAGGCAAAGCCTGATTTTTTTATTTTTTTTTTCGATTTCTATACTTCTTCATGAACCGGGTGGATTTATAAACAATGTTTTGAGTTTGTCCAAATTTTTGTAGACAAGGACTGAATTCAACTCCAAATGACAGGTCATAACAATGAAAATGTCAATGACAGCCAATGACAGGTCGTAAGCCCTGTAGATGCCTAGACTTCTATATAACCTTCTTCATCTCGTTGAATCCAGTCCTTGTCTACAAAAATTGGACAAACTCAAAATATTGTTGATATTTACTTTTTCAACACTTTTTTTTTTCTTTTAACAGGGCTCGGACAATTAGTTTGAGGAGCAATGCTCTTGAGGCCTTAAATAAGGCGAATTCGAGAGACGCCAGCGGACTAATTTGTGTTTTGTGTGCCAACAATTTGGACGTGAAGATGTTATGCTAAATGTTTGCAAGTTTCCTAACACTTTATATGTCATTAGGATGAATTACGGTATTTACATCTGCTCTGTCTTCTCCCCCACTGATGCTGAAGATGAAAAGGTCCTTCGAGGGGGTCGTAAATGAGGGGTAAACTTGAAGGAGTAAGATCGTACGTATGAAGATAAATATTTAACAATTTTAATTTATTACAATAATAATTACTAACGGTAGCAAAAACAGGTTACATTATTAAGCATTTTCCGTTATTTTGTCGTAAAAAAAATATTATACGGTATTTGAAATCAGCACATGATCTGTATCTGTCGACATACATCCCGAATAAGTCTCCTGGTTTCGACATTCCGATAGGGAAAAAGGAACCGCATATCATCATCACTCTCCTTCCGCACCTAATGGTGCATAGGGAATTACATTGGTATACCAACCGCAGTGTATCTTGATCATTTTTTGTTACGTAAAGGAAAGATGATCAGTCCTACGCTTTAGGTACCAGTCCAGGGACTATGAAATATTCTAGTGTAAAAACACCCTTTTAAATAAATATTTCATGTCAACCATATCGGGAATCGAACCCGAGACCTCTTGTTTGGTTGGCAAACGCGCTGACCATTACACCACGGGGCCGACAAATACTTCGATTCCTGGCAGCGTAAATATTTTTTTAATGGTGGTTTAAGACTGAATCGCCTTACCTTCAATGTAACAAAAATGATCTAGGTGCTCTATGCGAGACTGGGTGCGGGTGAGGAAATGGTGATGATAGCGATGAACAGAAATAGGTTTTATTAATGTTTAAAATTCTCAATTGAAAATGTTTTTGTTAAAATGTATTATTTGTAGTTACGATAGTAGGATCAAAGCACTACTGTGCTTTGAATGGCCGTTTAAGGTTCAGCTTGTAATGAAATCCACATTAAAGGTATAAATTTCATTATTTAAGCATACAGAATAAAAGAAAACAATAAAAAAACACATTAATTTTTCTAAGAACGTTTATTTTATTATTGAAATACGAGTATTACAATTATAATTAATATAACTCTAAAAAAATAGCAGAATCCTCAGTTAATGACCACTACTACTCCAGTAAAAATAATACTCAGATTTAGTTACATCATAACATTATAAAACACCCTAACACATTGGAATATGGATATATTCGAAGAATTGCATAAGAAATAGCATCAAATAAAACACTTACCATACCTTTCTTTATAAAAATACTATCAATCTCAGAACAATAACGGGAAGACGCGCTATTACCTTTTGATAACTCACAGTTCAGAACTGATAGATTTGTTTCTTACCAAAAGATGTGTCCGCCTACTGCTTTTGTCATAGTTTCTAGAGTTAAAAGTTTTTTGACTGGATATATGTAGCAATTCTTAGTTTATTGTGTTTTATTAACCAATGGTCATTTACTGGGAGGTGGTCATTTACTGGTGCTTTGACCCTAGTTGTCAAAAGCAGAACGATATCAGGGCCTAAATTATGAACTTCATATGTTTATATCGAGACGGTATACTTAACTTCTGTACTATCTGTATCTTCCTCGGTATGTTCTACCTACTTGTCATCTCGACATCATAGGATCGAAACGGACCAATGAATGACCGCAAAAATTAGTCCGCGTTCCTTATTTCATTAACATTTAAAATAGTTCTCATTTATATTTTAAATAGGCTTCTCTGATAGAAAATGCCCACTTCAAAGCGATTATAAACTCCAATAAATCCCGATTTGAGCAAACTAATTATTTTTTCATACTGGCAACTTTTTTACGCCGAGAAACTCACATACGTTAATAGGACAGAATCTAGCGGCATTATTTTTTGCATCTACCCGCTCGTTTCGGAAACTGACAGTTATGTCAGAATTTAATTCGACTTCAAAATTGACTTATTTTTTTCTTATATTTTGAATAGGCTTTTAAGAAAAAAAGTGCCAGCCTCAAAACGATTAAAAATATAAGTTAATCGTAATTAAAGGAAAAATCGCTAGGTGGAACCAAATTTTTGTCACTTTTAATGCATAGGTAAACATATCGAGGGGTTCCAGACCTGTCAGTATAAACCGATGTACTTACATCAAAGTTTAAAGGTGGGGGGATCGGTAGTGTATCTTAGTAGTCGGTCGGGAAACTTTTATCTTCAACTATGACGTCATTCTAAAGCTTTATCATTTCAGTGCGTAGATATGTGTACCGTGACGTACGCTTCCTCTTGTTTCATATCGATGAACCTATCCAAAAAAGTAGGGGGTCGGTAATGTTTTTTCGTAAACGCTATAGATAATTTATCTTCAACTATACCGTCAAGGTGAAGGTATGACGTCTTTACCTTCTCATCATAATCGAGGCCCTGATCAAGAATTTTGCGGATTAGTCTCGTATCAAAATAAAATATGAATATAACTTCGCCTAAAATCAAATTTGTAATCATATATACATACATCATTAAAATGAATTTGTCATCTCAACAAAAAATATTCTACGTAGCAAAATAAGTACTCTATTTTAGCTGTATAATAATACATTTTATTTCAAGTTGTACCACTTGGTCAAAGCCTCTCCACTCATTTATCATTAAGATTGTTACCAAGATAGGAATAATTTTTGCGACACAACGCAGAATGGCGATCTCCGGAGAGATCTCATTTCTTGATGAGGCATGAACGAGGGCGCAAAAAATATTCGGCGAAAATTTACATAATGAACACGTATCAATTTCCCCAGAAAGCGCGAGGCGACAGAGGTACACCGGGAGATGCAAATCACAAAGCAACTCCAAACATCTTGACACTCTTATTATTCTTCCAGAACAAAAGAATGATTCAAAGACGCGAGACGTCTCACTCGATAACGAAGAAAGGCGGGGAGGAGAATAAAGGATAAAAAACAGGAGTGATTAAAATTCAGGCCATTTTTACATCATTTCAATCGCACGTCTTGACTTTTTGAGATCCTCGACTCCTGTTTAAGCTTCGTGATTCATATAATTAGTTCTCCCGCATTAGTATAAGCCTTCTTTTTAAAAACCTGCACTATCCTGGATTCAAACTAAAGATACGAACTCTTTTTTTCTATGATTTATTTTGTTGCCCTTTAATAATAAGGAATATTTTTGTGTTTTTTAAAATATTTTTTATTTCCTTTTTTAATTACTATAAAAAAATACCATATTATCTTTTACAGAATATCTTATTTTTTCTTTCTTATGTTACACAAAAATATTATAACTGTCTATTTTTTATTAAAGGAGCAAAAATTCATTAACATTTTCTTGTATACCCACGAACAGGCCATGCCTTTGTGGGATTTTTTTGTTTACTATCAATATGTATTTCATTGTTATATAATTATGCTTTATTTTTTTAATACTCTGTTTTATCACTTGTGTTTATCGTAAAAAAACAAAAAAAGTAATGATAATTAAAAAAAAAAAAAAATAGAGTTGAAAAATAAGGAACTTCAAAAAAAATACAAAAGAACTGCATAAAAAGTTTTCTTGCGCGCGGTACAAATAAGAGCTTTTAATTGCAGGGAAAAGTTTCTTGACAATGTACGGAAAAAAAAATATTTTTCTAAAAACGCACAACTTTAAACGACGTCATCGGTTCATATACACTAATCAATGATATAAGATATGTGAAGGATATCCGGTTTGCTTACTGTAAACGAACCAAACGGGAGAACTGACAGAGAAGAACCTCTGACGCCACACGCGGAGTTATTTAAAATACAAAACTTTAAAAAATCATAGCGCTAATATTAAGACATATAAAAATTAAAATTAAAAATTTTGGCTTAGTTTAATAATCTATTGACAAATAAAAAAATAAATATATAAACACTGAACTTCTTCGTTCAAAACTAGCGCAGCGCTGTAGTTATTTTTATATTAATTTTATCAATTTTTAAAACGACAAAACGAACTAACAAAACAAACAAACCAGCACACCGTTTCTCCGTAAGGGTAGGCAGAGAGAATAGAATGCCATATCACTCTGTCTTCGCATACAGATCACGCTTCCTGTACATTCATACATCTTCTCATGCACGCCCGCCGATTGTTTAGACTTCCGACATGTCCAACCTCGCGTATTTGTTGAATTTGGTCATGCTATGTCTTTCTCGGTCTTTCCCGTTTTCTGCACCTATGAACATTGGCACCGTGAATCTTTTTAGCCGTTCTTTTGCTGTCCATTTGCCCAACACGTCCGAACCGACGCAGAACTCCTTTCTTGATTTTGTCGATAATGCTTATTTCAGCTTTACGGGATCTCGACATTTGTGCTCCTATCATAAAATAAAATATTAAAAATAGTACATACATCCAGTTAAAGTTTTTCACAAATATAATAATAGCACGTGTTGCAAGATGGTTAGGGGTGAGAAATAAAGTGGAGGAATGGAGGAGTGGAGAAGAGGGATTTTTGTAACACAGTTGTCCAATTCGAAATTTACTTACAATAATAACGTAAACATATCAAAAGGTACATAAATTAATTACACACTAATAAATATTTCATTTTAGAGTGTTGAAAAAAAAATTCCAAGCCACAAAATTTAGTATTAAAAATATGTAAATGATAGACTGAGTTAAATTTGGAGCAGCTACGATGGATAAAATAATTTTGAACACAGTTTTTTTTTGGCAATGGATGATAAAAAAAATCGAACCTGTGGTGTTGATTTCACAGAAAAATTTATTGGGTTATGAGTTACAAGCAGATAAAGCAAGGCATCGGATCCCTGAAACAGCATGTTATATGCTATTCCTACATGCTAAATTGTAAAGCGGAATGTTTATATTTATTAAACTATATGAAAATATTTTTTGTACATTTGCTTATTTCCCTAAATTGTTGTGTTTTCTATAAGAAAAAATGTAATATTTTTTGTCGTGAAAATCACAATTATTAAAATAAACTTTTCTAAAGCTTGCGTGGGGCTGTGTTGTTATTCACCGTGGTAATTGGGTGTTTAGGGCAGATGTGATGCGAAAAAATTAACTTTTATCCCTACTTTTGCGAAAAATCACATCAAGGGCGTTTTACAATTCTGTACTTTAAAACTTAAAGTCGAGTATGAATATACGATGCTGATGCTAATACCACCGCTAATAAACAGAAAGAAGGGAATAATGAGAGAAATTTGTCACGAAAATCAAACTGAAGGGAATAACCAGCAGTAGTATGTCAAAAGGAAAACCGGAAATGACACATTCTTCTTCGTGTCCAGCCTCTTTCGTACACTTACAGTATTTTATGAGAACTAATTTGTCTTTGGTAAAAGCTCGAATAAAACGGAATGCCTCCGAAGATTTGCTCTAAGGACAGCTGATGAATTGAACATTTCCTTTGGCTCGCTCCGAAGCGGGAATTGAATGTAAGTCTATCACATTATTTCACTAAATTATCGAAGTATTCAATTAATCAAATTCAGTCTTGTGGAATTTGGGAAATGGACATTCATATTTTTTTACTTAATAACGCGATGTTTAAAGGAAAAAATATTTAAGAAAAAGAATCGAACTAAACGGCAATTTTGTAAACAATGACCTTTAGAAAATAATTTCAAATTATCATAATGCGAACGAAAATAGTTTGGTCTTTGATACTTCGCATATAATTATTGTGCTTACTTAATCAATCGAGTATGTACACAAGTAATTTTTCTTGCGTTTTTCAATTAATTTGACATTATTTAATGCAAGAATTTTATGATTAGCATAATATCTACATTGGTAGGTTCATAAATAAAAAACACAGAAACATAATAATACATATCGAATACAGGTTGATTCTTTTCGTGGTAAGCGATTTAAAAGTGCCGGCTGTTGGTGGATAAACTTATGACAGCGCGCGTTGGAAGCGTCAATTCAGTACAATTTTTACCGTGAAACACTACACACCAAAACGACGCTCAAAAATTGTGAAATTACATTTTCAAAATAAGTCCTCAGTTGTGTTAACGCAACGTTCGTATAGACGTATATATCATGGTAAAAGTGTGCCTACACCGAAGACAATAAGAACGCTGGCGGTCAAATTGAAGGATTTTGGTACTGTGGCAATATCCAAGCCTAAGAATCAAATACGTAAACGCAAAAGCAACGAAGCTATAGCCACCGTAAAGGATGATAGTGACGAACACCCAGAAACCGCATATCGTCGACATGCATAGCAAATTCGCATGCATGCATCGACCATGTAGACCATTCTGAAGGTCGATTTGAAGGAATTTCCATATAAAGTAAAGACAACATAAAAATATTGCCATCCAACAAGCCCAGGAGTATTTAATGGGCCAAAAACATGCAGGACATCATCAAAATCGAGCCCGATTTTTGGCAGCGTTTAATCACGGCCGACGTGGCACACTTTACGCTGTGTGGAAGCGTTAATATGCAAAATGGTCGTTACTGGGGCACTAAAAATCCTCAAATAATTCATGAAGTGTCGCTATACTCACTAAAAGTCACCGTCTGGTGTGGTGTAAGTGCCAAAAACATCATCGGCAAGTCTTCTTCGTACTAAGAAGATAAAGAAGGAGTGACAGTAACGGCGCTACCGCGCCATGTCAACTGATTATTTTCCAGCAGACATGACATAAAGCATTATTTATTTCAACAGGATGCGGATGGCGCGACAAGCCATACCGCTCGCGAAAGAAGGATTTTAGGGAAGCAAATGTTCCCCGATCGTCTCACCACAAAAAACGGCGATTACAACTGGCCACCGCGGTCTCCAGATTTGACGGCTCCTGGCTTTTTCCTGTGGGTATATCTCGAGGGATCAAAGTTTTCAAGTTAATGTCAACCAGCAAGAGACCGGAGCAACTTAGAGCCAACATACGCAGAGAAATCACCAAAATTTTCGCAGCAACGCTCGAAAATGTGATGGAAAATGCCGAAAAAATTGCTAATCTTTGCGTACCGGTAAAGGCGAACATCTGCTCGACATAGTATTCCACAAGTGATCAAACAAATTGTGCTGAACTAAATTGACTCCCAAAGAAAGATTTTTACTGATTTTTTGTGTTTTAGTCAAGTTATCAAAAAGAACTACGAAAAAATCAACCTGTATTTAACTTTTTTCAAATAATCATGAATCGATGCGATTTTCAAACGATTAAAAAAATATATGCTCATATAAAAGGGTATTTTCTTTCAAATCAATTCATATTTTTAGAACGGACATTTAATCAAGTTGCCTTTGTGACAAACATATAGATAAACTCTGCAATAAGTGTACAAATGCAGTACTGAAAGAGGTTTCTTCTAGCGATAAGTCCACTGTTAACAATGCATCATTATTTTTCTATGCATATTTACGGTCAGTAAAAATGCGGGATTCTATTACCCTAGGTTCAGAAAAAGTTTTAAAAGTATTTTTTATCATTAAACACACTGAGCCGTGTATATTAAATGAATAATAATTACGCTTTTAAAACACACATCAAAACAAAACGTATTGAAATAAAGAATTGTCTTGTAATAATGGTAAAAAAAATATGCATTGTTAATACAAAATGTCACAATTAAAACAAAAAAAAAGAAAGAGGACTATACGAATGGGAAAAAAAGTCACAAAAGAAAAAACAAAAGATATTCTTTCGTGTGTTCACCTTTTCATTATACATAGAAGGTTCATACCGCGGTGCAACTTACAAACCGAAATCTGTGTCAGCCATATCATCTAAAAATACCTCCATACATAGTCAGTCTACAACAATGGCTGCATCATGCGGTGAATTTGGCAGAGGTTCTGGCATTATTTAATAAAGGTAATGGGAAAATACCAACACTGGTACGAATACAATAAAATCTAAATGCATTAACCCACATTATTGTGAATTACGTAGTTGTACTGCGCGGATTAATTAGTCGTTTCCCAAGTTTATAACTATTTTGAGGAAGGACCTTCAAATTTTGTAACTATGTATTTATTTATAAGACGGTACAAATATGAAGATAAAAAATCATTTTTCAACGTTAATTTAACAATGCGTTATAGTTAGTGTAATAGAGAAATATCACATACACGAATACCGATAAAAATACGTGAAATGGATTTAGAAAAATTAATTCTATTTTCGAAATCAATATGATTAATGTGGAAAAATGTTTTCATTTATTATTTTTAAAATAAAATCGTTAAAAAATGCGCATTCGCGAAAATGCGACATGATATTGGCCTTGACACTCGTGACGTGAATAATAATATATGACGGTCTTTTCATACTGCAATGACAAAACGTCAAACTTTAATGCGAATCGTGACGTATGAGGGGCGTGGCCAAAGCGAAGCGTTTTCGCGGGAATTCAAATTATACATATTTTTTTTTATTATGGTACTAATAAGTACAAAAAAATATTTTTACTCGATAGTATTTCATAGTTATTCATTCATAATTGTAAAAAAATATATATTTCTCAACTGTACTATTCGTTTTTGGAATTCCCTACATTGCTCTTTTACTTACTAGGCGCAGAGAGGTATGAGATTAAGTGGCAGAGTGTTAGTGAATAATCTTTGAGAC
Organism: Micrasema longulum; assembly: GCF_059751315.1. Lineage (NCBI taxonomy): Eukaryota > Metazoa > Arthropoda > Insecta > Trichoptera > Brachycentridae > Micrasema > Micrasema longulum. The sequence goes on from NW_028278670.1 coordinate 79,449, forward strand.
GATTTTAAGTATTTTGTTACCATGTTTAGTAAATAACAGCATTTATCGATATTATTCCTGGTCAATTAACTTTCTTTCCCATCCTTCCCTTGGCCCATTCTTATGGTTTGGAACAAAACAAAACAACATTTTTGACATTACATAAGATTGCATAAAAATTATTGGAGTCGTCGCGCGTCGTTGTAAAAGTTATCATAAATCGTTACATGATTCATAGTAAATTTCATCACCCAGTGCCCAAAATTGAAGAACATCCTCATCGTATCAAAGGTAGGTCAATATTATGTGTTCCTTTCCTATCTTCAAATATTTCCAACCTTTCACAAAACTTATTGAAATTCGTTCTTTCGCTACAGTCCACTTTTCGTTAACAACCATGTTATAGGTTTCAATCAAATTAAGGTACAATCAACGATTAACAATTCAATTTTGTTTAAATCGATTTTTTTTTTTACAAGGAACCCTATTTTCCATTAAAGTGTACTTTTTTACCCGTTACTGCGTGGAACGCATCCTATCTAAAAAGAGATTTCCGTGTATATTCTTATATTAGTTGATTCTATTTTGATAAAATAAAAATAACACTTAGACAGAACTATTTAAAAACATCTGAACCAAGATAATGGCTATAAAATATTATCTTTTACCTATTGAATTATTTTGCTATAAAACAAAAAGAGATTTAAATGTGTTTTTATTAATTGTTAGATTAATATAACAAACAATTGTATCAAATGCAAAATACGCGTCATCTTTTAACAAGTACAATGGCATTGTGTTATTACCATATTATTATTAATCGTAAAGTAAAATACCCTTGGTATAATTCAATACAGTATTATAAAACTATTAAATAAATAAAAAGCTATCAGATTTTTTTCAATAAAACAATTTCCCTCGAATTGAATTTTTTTTAGTGTTTAATTTTTTTAATATTATGACAAGAAAGATCATAAGCCCAGTAAATTCCTATTTATTCAGATTTATCGTCTTATACCCCCCTTCTTCATCCAGTGGTGCAAAGGCCACTGCATTGATTAATCAAATGCAGCGACTTTCGGCCATCTGTTAAATTTTGATAAGGTGATCAGTCTTACCCTTAAAAATATATTTTTATTTTTTATTTAAATTTCACTGATAAACCCTTACGGATTACATACATTTAAGAAAATATTTTTACTTTTAAAATTCACATTCTACTGTTAATAATAATATTTTTAACATCTTTTGTAAAGGTTGTCTGAGTCTTTTGTTTAGTTTTGTCTGATAATTTTTTTATAACAGTCCATGGTTTATTAGTCTCGATTCTCCTTTTATCGTCTTAAAAGATTGCATATAATATTATTCTGATATTCTCATATTGTGTTCATGTTTACTACAGTTTTTTTCAAGTTTTAATTCTTCGTCTACAATTACATCAGTGGCTAATTTATGAATAAATTTTAAGGATTCTAGTTTAAAGATTTCAGTTACATTTAATTGTTTGGTTTGTTTAAAAAGTTCTTTAGTTGCCGTTAGATAGGGAAGGTCACATACTAACTTTAATATTTTATTTTGCTGACTTTGTAGTCTGTTTATGTCATTTTGATTTCCTGTTCCCCATAGTAGTTGCATATAACATATTTTAGTTTTTACATAGGCTTCATACATTTTTTTTTTCCCTTTATTGGAACAAAGTTTTTGAATTGAAAAAAAACTCGATAAAGACGTCACTTTGCTAATTAAATTGTAATTAAATTGTTGATATGAATTGTCCATGTCAATTGTCTGTCTATTGTTAGTCCTAAGTATTATCATTGCTGTTATTGAATAAATCGTTAATTATTTACTCCGAACTAATTTTTAGTCAAGAATATAATCTATGCAAACGGATAACAGCGGAAAATAGCAGATGCCAGCTACATCGAATTGCAATGGCTTGAATTGTTCCGTGAACCTCCCTTACAAGACTCAATACCCTTACAGAATCGGACATCCGAGCAAACATTTAACCAGACGCCAGTAATAACAAAACTGAATAAGGCTTGTGTTACCGCCAAAGCCGAGTTTCGGTGTGTTTACTTGGTACCGAGGTGTAGGGGCTTGATGAGAAATTATGCCACACTAAATCCAGTTAGGTTGGGTGTGCTATTACCAAGGACGGGTATATTATGCCACAGTAGGTAATTAGGCCAAACATTCATTATGTTTTATTTTAAAAATACAATAAGCAAGCATTATTACTCGGTTTCGTCTGTGAAACATTAAAACTAATAAAAGCTATTTTCTTAACAATAGCTTATTAAATGACGCTGACGCATGGCGTGATTTTTTTTACGTCGCTACCCATCGCGCTGGGAAGGAGTTTACCAAGCAACGCCTATTATTAAGTGAAATTGATTTTTCATTTATGTATTTCACAGTTTTAAAATGTACAGAGTTTCTTTGTTTCAGGTCCCGACTAGCTAAGAAATTCCTGTGTTTAGGGAGGATCTTCTTTTTTACAAAGGTTTTTTTTTATTTCATTAAATGATGCTTAATAACTTTAAAGAATAATAATAATAATTAAAAAAATCAATATAAACATAAATTAGAAAACATGCGGGTAATAATAATAAAAATTGAATCATAAATATAAATAAGAAAATACAACATTTATAGATAAGAAATAAGACATAATTATTATAAATTAGAAAACATACCGATAATAATAAAAATTAAAGCATCGATACAAATCATAAAATAATGCATTTGTAATTAAGAAATGAATCATTAATATAAAATTGGATATTATAATATTGTTTTTTTTTCTGACATGTTTAGGTACAGGTAACTGTGAAATGTACTTAAAATATACACATTTTAAACAGGAAATTCGATTTTATTTTAAATAAAACTGAATTAACTCTCTTAACTGTCGTAAAATCAAATTGTTTTTACGTAAATGTGTATATTTGTATGAAAATTTGAGTGCCTTCGTCGGTAATCTGTAATTGAACATGTTACGAAAACAATTAAATATTGAAATTTTCACATCGAAAATTCGATTTTAATTTAAAGACAATTGAAGACAACTCTGTTAACTTCCCATTGTAATCGGGGCCCTGCGTCGCGATTATAAACGCTATTTTCATCGGTACATATCGAGACGGTATAAACTAACATGGATATTTATGTACGAAGATGTGATTATTTGTACGAAATTTATCTTCGACGAAATTTCGTCGGAATCGTCGGAAACCTATAATTGAACATGTTTAGAAAAAAAAAATTGTAAACATATTTTATTTTTCATACAGAAAACTTATTTTTTCTTTCTAGACATAAGTTTTAATTTCCGATCTGAATACGAACCCTGGAAGTGTTCAATTTTAATACAGAAATGGCAGCTTTAATAAAATGTTACCGAAGAGATATGTATTTTCTACTTGAGTCTTATCGCTACCAAGACGACGATATATTTTGATTTCGGTGTTAACTAATTGGACCATGTTATGCAGAAAACATCCAACCTACAATTTGCGAAATTTGACTTTTTGATGAACGCTACTTCTTTAACAGTTAATTTTTAATTTGCTGAAGACATTCAACTGTTTAAAGAGCTTTTATAATTTTTTACTTTAAAATTATTTTCATACATAAAAAGTTGCAGAAAAAAGGTTAAAACAGTAGGAATTTTATATTTTTTACTGAGTTTTATAGCTCTTATATTGAGAAATGGGAGATTCTCAGGGGTGCTTCATAATAATACAGTAACCGATATTTGCGAAATTCTCGTCTTTGAGAGAATATGCAGAATGGGTGGTAAATTAAATACTTCACATTGTCCAGGGATCCTTATGTCTCTGGGTATGAACTGAACAAATATATTGTGCCATCCTTGGTGTTGAAATTGTCAAACGTAGTATCCACCTACTAAAAATTCTTTCACTGTGGCTTGATTAAATTGATGTAGTTTATAAGCTTTGAATAAGCGGTGTTACATGCATGATTTATCTTTTAGTGACTTATATGAAGGGCGTCGGAGTTATAAAATAACGATAATTATAATATAATCTAAGGTTATTAAATTTATAAAATTACTACGAGTTGACATAGGCTATTGTGATACAACTAAATACATTTTTTGCTGCCATTCGTGTTTGCAATATGGTCATGAAGATGAATGACAATATCCAACAAAGGCAAAGCATATAATTTGGCAAAATTAACAGTGAACGGGGCAGTAAAAAAGTCGAGTTAAATTCATTTACAATCGCGATGTATGGAATTGAAAACATCGAAAGGGTAACTCGTTTGTTGAATGAAAAAACATTGATTTTTTGTATAAGTGGTCCAACGGTTTTTAAAACGGTTTCGGGTATGTGGGGGTGTACTTTCACTGCACATACACCACGGTCGTGATGTCGTGGTTAAGACGCGTGCTGCTTGCCTTACATGCATAACAATACTAAAATGTAATTTATTTTTTTTCGACCTTTAATGTTTGATATTTTCTTTCGCCACTGCAATTGGGCCGACTAACAATGATGTGCTTTCTATTTTGGCTAAATAAACGGTGCTTTCAATGAGTGCCATATTAAAAAAAATTATAAATATATTTTTAAACTTCTTTCTTAAATATTTTGTATTCTTGACTGTTCTTTTTATTTCCTTTACTCATTTCGTTAAATAAAAATATTCCTTCGTACGTACAACTTGAGACTTTTTAACATAACTTATTTTGGCGCAACTGACCTTTAAACATACCCTCATTATTTAATGAATCAGACATTCAAACATAAATTTATCACGTGATTGCGTAGGTATGTTTTATAAGGAATTCGGTTAACGTGGCCTTTTACCGCACAATTAATGTCTGTTTACAATCCGACCACTTTGTTTTACTTGTTCCCAAAGGAACCAAATCAGTATTAAAGGTAGACCAACAATACAAAAACGTTATTTAAATGCTAAAACAATGAATTGCTTTAGTGAAAAAACAAGTTATCAAACATTGTTTACATTATACGTCTATGATAAATATCTATTATTGTAATGCTTACAAATATGGTATAGTGAAAACTTAACTGAGTTATTATTTAAATAATTTAACTAAATATTTACTTTGTGTAAAATCACTATATAAACTTAATCTGTCGACCGGTTCCAGAACGAGAATGTTCCTTTATCAAAGATTAAAAATAAACTAACACTAAATATAAACAGTATTTTCAGTTTATCCTAATTTTTGTAGACAACGACTGGATTAAACTCCCTTAGGAGCTTAACATTAACATATTAGAACAGAGATGAAAAACATTTTAGAGAAGGTAACATAGAAGTCTAGGCATCTACAGGGCTTATGACCTGTCATTGGCTGGTTTAAGTGGCCACTTTACACACTGTGTAACCTTCACTATATCCTTCAATTATTTAATTTTCACATTAATTAAGTTTTTAGCTTTTTAATTCCACAAACATTTTATTTTATCATTTTATCCAAAAATATCTTACTTTTTGTTTTGTACACCATTTTGTGAAAAGGACCTAAATTGTATTGTTATGTTTTTTATTACAATCAATATAGTGTAAAGTTTCCGCAAACCAATTTTTGTAAAATTTCCATTGAAAATAAACGTAAAAATGGCATTTTTCAATAAAAAATTATAAAAGCGCCAACTAGGAATAATTAGTTTCATATTTTCGTTTAGAATCACTTTAACCATGAAGGTAGCTACAGTTTACAGCAATATAACGGGCCGTTGGTACTCAGGATGATAATTGCAAAGCGCAAACCAAATCCATCTGTTACACGTTTGTTCTTAAACTAAGCTTTTGTTCTATGCAATGAGCTAAAGGACTTCTCTAGCGAACTTGAACCTCGGACCTATGATCCGTGAGTCCGCAACACTAGTCACAGAGCCACAACCCTACTTCCAGTTATCTGTAATATTTTTTATGTGACTTTATACTTTAAAAAAAAACAGAGATGTTGAGAGGATCCGGGGGGTGAAGAATACGTGTTGGCTGCTGTACATACATCCTCCTCCTTCCGCATTTATCTGCATAGAGATTGTATTCCTTAGGAATAATTTGATATCACCCTATGAGCAATTGAAAATATTATTTCATCCGATTAAAATGAATTTTCTCCGGTAAATTTTACTAATTTTCATGTTTTATGATGTTGTTAATATGTTATGAACAAATACATAAGTGTGAAAAATGACTTTGATGAAATAGTTTGTAAGCTGAGTAACTGAGTATTCTGATATAATGTTTACGCCTATGGATTGTGCACAATAAATCAAACTTGAGAGATTTCAATATAAGTATTAAGGCAACTTATCATATCTATTGTGAATTGGAATTTGAATAACGCGCTATTTATCCTCGTCATTCAAGTAACACATGGACACTATAAACATATAAATACGATACATCCTGACCGGAAATAAGCTCAATAAAGCTGTTGAAAAAGCTTTGACGTTTATCTCCCAAAAAAAACATAAAAAATATGAATAATGCAATATTTTATTCATTAATAAACTTCTGTTTCTAACCGAGTAATTTTTTAAAAAAACAAATTTTTATGTTATTCACTCGCCGATGAAACGTAGATAATTCTTATGGTGCGATCCAAATTCAGACTGTTATTGTTTATTTTATTACGTTTAAATAATAAATAAGAATCATATTTATTCAAACACACTTATACATATTTGAGATTTTATTTCCTTACATCATTAGCTTGTATTATGTTAATTATGTAATTTTTTAAACTTTTTTATACTCAATTTATTTGTAATGTATCTTAATTTCTATTCTGCTTTTGAAAATCATATTATTGTTTTAAAATATAAATGAGCGATGTACGGAATTGGAAAAATGACGATGAAAGTAGGAAAGTTGGCGGCCTCCGTGGTGTAGTGGTCAAGACGCTTGACTCACGCACGGAAGGTTCCGGGTTCGATTCCTGGTGAGAACACAAAAATTAAAATGTGATTTTTCTCAAGCCTGGGTGCTCTGTGATGTAATTCACCACTGTAATTAGGCCTCCTGGCCTGTTGTGGTGCAAAAAAAAAAGTAAAGTAAGATCCCTTGGGCGAATGTGTGGTAAAACGATGTATGATAGGTGCACAAATGTCGAAATCCGTGAACTGTGTAAGTCTGAGATATGCATTATAGACAGAATCAAGAAAGGGGTGCTGCGTTGGTTTGGACATGTAGAGCGAATGGACAATGAAAGAACGGCTAAAAGGATCTACGATGCGAATGTGGATGGATGCAGAAAACAAGGAAGGCCGAGAAAGACATGACACGATCAAGTCCAAGTCCATCAAATACTTGAAGATGGACATGTCAGTAGTAGGAATAATCGGCGTGCGTGCATGAGAAGATGTATGAATGTAGAGGAAGCAAGGTCAGTATGCAAAGATAGAGTAAGACGTAAAACGCAAAAAAATTTTGGTCCCATGTATATTGACTGTAATAGACACATAAAAAAATGGAAAAAACAAAAGAAAATATCAGAAGGTTAACGATGAGGATATTTTTTTTATATGAAAAAATAGACAGGTACTTAAAAATTTTAAAAATATTTTTTTCAAATGTTGTTTCTACACTGCATTTCAGTTTCAATGTTCTATATTTATGCAATAGTCCCTGGACCGGTGCCTGAATCGCAAAATTAAATAAGTAATAATCTAGCCCCTAATCTAATAATAATCATAAATTATTAATGCTTTGCTCTATGCACTATTAGATAGATAACTATAAGTTTTTCATACAAGGAAAATAATCATTATAATATGTTGTGTAACGGCAAGAGTTTGTCTAAGAATTAAGATTACCTTCATACATATTTTTATCCCATTTTTCTTCATTTCTTAACCATTACCCAGTCAATTTTCAATAAAATGGTTCAAATAAACAATATTTTCTGCCATACTTAATATGAGAAAATACGATATCACCTAAAAGCGCAAGTAAAATATGCTAAATTATTCCCCCGTATCAAAAGAGGTACAAGTTTTCCTATTTGTTTCTTTAACGCGTTGAAAATAAACGCTCCTTTTTACAGACACTACTCCTGTATCTTTATTCATGAAAATATAGATTGAGTTTAAGCGCTCGTCCAGAAGCTACGAGCCCAGCACATAAAACTGGAGGCATGTCGCAAAAACCTCATACTCAGCGTACAACGTAGTAAATGTTAAAGAGCATATTGAATCGACATTTTTGCGTGTATTTTAGGTAGTGATTAAGCTCGCTCGGGATGAGGAAAATATCTCCTCGCTTGTATGTCGTCCTGGCAATTTTCCGTTCAGTTCTACTGTGTCCGTCGTAGAGTGCGCACGTGACGATTTAGCGCGCAAATTTGACATTACTTAAATTTTCCCGCGAGTTTGAAAATCGCACTGAATTCTTAATACAGAACTCGCGCTGTGAATGATAGTGTCATAATATTGTTGAAAACTGGTATGGGTACTTTTTTATATTTATACTTTCAAAATAAACTTTACAGGATTTCCCCTACGTATTTTGAAAAATTTATCAATTTACTTATACAACACAGGTAGGTAAGTTTAACGTAATAAAAAACATTCATTTTATAATTCTTTTAATCATTTTAACTTTTTAATAAATTAAAAAAACAAAAACAAAATAATAAAATACTTAGTAACAATTACATATATTTTTTTGTTTTAATGAAAAAAAATATAAGCGTTCTTGTAATTTAACTAAATATTTAAATGTTGGGAGCCAGTTTCATCGAGTTGTAACTTACTCACTATTAGAAAATGTAAATCGAGTTTGGGTAGAGTAGGGTTTGAACTTCGGACATTTGATCCGTGAGTCTGCAACACTAGCCACGGGACCACAACCCGATTATATAACTACGCATTTATTTATTTATTTTTTATTTATTAACGTTTCAATACATTATGTTTTATCATGAAATTTCATCAAGTATGCATCAAACAAATCAACGCTAAAAAAATCCATATTTTATTTAGGTACCCATACATTAGAAACATAATATAAATATTTATAATGGAACTAATTGATTCAAAAACTTATTTTCCAAATAATAATAATTTTCTCGGAAAGGAAAACAAAAAGCGAGTACTCAAGAATAAATAAAACACAATAATCTTTCAAAACAATAAAACAATAGTTGTTTTACCAAATCAATGTCAACAATTCTTGTGCTGGGGGGGGGGGGCTCTCACTGAATTATCAATATGTTAGATACTTATCGAATAATGAGGAAGTTCAGTACGTATTTATTTATTTATTATTATTTGTCAATAGACTAAAACTAAGCCAAAAAAAAAAACATTTATTTTTATGGTATCGTATTACCAGCGCTCCGACTTTTTTAAGATTTGTAATTTTTTTATTACTTCGCGCATGACGTAAGTAGTTCTCTTTGGTGAATTGTCCTGATTGGTAGGTTGGCTTCTCTAAAACCGGAAATCTATCACAACACTCTATCACTAGTCAATTTAGAAGAACCGAAAACTTCATTTAAAGTAGTTTATTTTTATCAAAATCATTTTTTTCATGCATTTTAAAGAAACTTCACCGAGATCCATACATTATGTAAGGCTGAGATAGATTATTGACAAAATCAAAAAGGAGTTCTGCGTTGGTTTGGACATGTAGAGCAAATGGACAGCGAAAGAACGGATAAAAAGTTTTTTGTTTTTTTTTTTTTTAAGAAAAAGGAAATCTTTGCGTTTCTATGATTTTTTTTTTTTTTTATTGAATATTTTTTTTTTTACAAAATACATTTTTGAAATACAAAATAGGTAAACATACAGAACATCTTATATATAACGTTTCTACCTCTCTAATAAAGTAGATACTTGTGTTTAGAGAGGGAGTTCGTTTCACATTTTTTTTATTTTTTTTTATAAACAAAGTAAATTAAAACAAAGTAAATTGAAATTAAAATTAAAAATAAACAAGGTAAATTAAAAATTAAAAATAAACATTCTTTGGTATGGAGTTTAGGAAGGGGTGAGTCTATTTTAAATTTTGAGGACATTTTTAACGAGTTGTAAATAACCTACTATTCGAAAACGGGAATCAAGTTGGGGAGAGTGGGTTTCGAACCTCGGACCTCTGAGTCCGCAACTCTTGCCACGGGACCACAAACCGATTACGATGCGAAAGTTGATAGATACAGAGATCGAGGAATACTGAGAAATACATATATGGCCAAATCCAACAAATACTTGGAAATAGACATGTCAAAATCGGAGCAATCGGCGCGCGTCCATAATGTGTATGAGTATAGAGGAAGCGAGGTCTGTATACAAAGACAGAGTGATATGGCATCATATCTTCTATGCCTACCCCTACGGGGAAACGGCGTGATGGTTTGTAGTGGTTTTAGAATGCAAAATGTCATAGTACCTGAACTGGCGTCTAAAGTGTAAGACTGACTTCTTCCCTTTTTATAACAAAAAAAATACAAATTATCAAGATACATTACTATTAATACTTTTTGTAATATGTATGTATTTGCACGAATAAAAAAAATTAAAAAAGAAATATATATACACACATCGGCTTTGATAGCTGATTATATAAACTTAAAATATTGTTATATAACTGTACCATCAAATAACTGGTTTAAGAAGTAGTATAATATAAAATTTAATTAAATCAACAGTAAAAAGACTTCCTCCTAACACACAAAAACCGTTTGAAGACTGAGGGTCCTCATATCGGTTCCGTTAGATTTTTAAAAACTTAATATCAATATCCATTTCTTAAACAGTCATTTGATTGTAATTTCATTTAAGTCTACTGCTTTCATCGTATCTTCCACTTAAATTATTTATTAATTAAATTTTTATTTAAAAAACCATATAAAATGACAGTTATTATCTAATAAAGCTTACAGATCGCTAGCTCTGCAAATGCCTAGACAATATTCCATTTTAAAAAAATGTTCTTCATCTCTGTTGTTATATATTCATACTAATAACTCCCAAAGGGGTTGACTCTAGTCCTTATCTACAAAGGTTTGGACAGGCTCCAAATATTGTTGTTGAATTTAATATTTTCGATTCAGATGTAATTCAGTACCTGAGACGGAAATCTGGAGAATGACTAAGCGCAGAATGTCTTCAGTCAACGGTGAAACATCCTGCTGGACAAATGATCTGGGGAGGGTTTTGTTTTTATGGAGTGAGACATTTAGCATGAAAGGAATTATAAATGCTTATGTTTAAAAATAAAATTTGGATCACTTTTTTTTAGAACATAAAATAACAATTATAAAAAATATATACTACGACGCAACGTTTGCCAAGTCGAAATATGTACTCATATATATTACGTATGTGCATATATTAACGAAAATGTTCGGCTCATATCAAACATTACTTCGAAATAAAAAATAAAGAAAAGGGATATGTTCACAAAAAGTCGTAATAAAGGATCTCTTCCGTCGATCCTGTTCTCGTCACAACTCTTCTGATACCTCACAACGATGAGAATAATGTCGAATAATAAATCATAATAAAATATCCTTGGGGAGAGGCTTTCCGAAAGAAAACGGGTACAAACATCCCCTATTTTAAGTCAGAAAGTTTTGTTTTCCATATAGAAACAATAATCGGGGGTCCACGTGACAAACAGCCCAAGTTTTAAAGTTTCCCTTAAAATGCCATCCGGAGGAACCCCGTAATGTCTCGTCAAACTACCCCGATTACCAAGGGTGGATACGAACATTTTGCGGAGAAAAAAACACTTTCCAAAACATTTTTTAGCATGATAAAAATGAAATATTTTCTCTTTTTGGCGTCACGAAAATGAGAGGAAAATGTAATTCATATATTAGCCAATTTTTCAACACAAAAATACTTGGTATCAAGGCAGTATTCGTAAAATAAATATTTGAAATTTATGGATACGTAGAGAATGTATTTAAAAAAAAAACAGTTTAATTATGTATGTCCTATATGAACATGTAAATATATTATTCTTTTCATAAGTGTGGCTCTGACGTTTTGCGGGGATTACGGATGTTTAAATATTTAACCAAAAAAATAACTTCGCTAAAATTTTTATGTATTCGTATATTGAGTGTTAATATGAGCTGGGTCCGTTTTATTCCAAATTAAAAAATGTACACTAAAAGTTTTTTATAAATGTTTGAAGTCATTTGAAAAAAACATTTCTGCTCTACAAGATATTGTATTTGCTTTAACGTTAAATCTATTATTTTATTTGATTACAAGCCTTCAAAACGGAATGTCAAGTAGACGAAAATGAGTATTTTGGTAACCTTTTCCTGTTCGTGTTTAATTATGGGAATAAAGTGCAGAGTACTGTGAAGATGCAATGAATTATTGACCAAAAAATAATGAAAGAGAATACATTATTAACCAATTTGTTGCAATTATTTTTTTGGTGTGTCCTTTATTTGGGAAAAACGGACACAACTTATCTTAACACTACATTCACAGAGTCCGACCGAAACAAGATTTTCAGCAGAAGCCAAAACCAAATTTCGACTTCTGTTTTAATTTCGGCCGAAACCGATAATTATCAAAATAATTTTAATTTCACTTTAAACGCCCAAAAGTTATTTTTTTATTGTTAAACTTTACGAGTTCATTAAAATAAGTATTAAATAAAGTACACGATTAAATAAAAGACATACTTAACATATTACAACAGAGATGAAGAACATTTAAGAAAAGGCAATATAGAAGTCTAGGCATCTACAGGGCTTATGACCTGTCAATGGCTGGTTTAAGTGGCCCCTTTACACACTGTGTAACATTCACCATTCTGCCTATATTTAAACATAAATATTCCTTCAATTCGTTCATCTGTTGATGTTTGAGAAGTTAAAGAGCTGAAACCTTTATTTATGCGGGTGAGATTCATCTAATTGAATTATTTCACCTGCATACTAGGCAACGCCTGAAAATATTATTTTCTCAATTTCTATACTTCTTCATGGACCAGGTAATTTATCAACAATATTTTGAGTTTGTCCGAATTTTTGTAGACAAGGACTGGATTCAACTCCCTGGGGAGCTGTTTATATTAACATATTACAACAGAGATGCAGACTATTTAAGAACAGGTAATATAGAAGTCTAGGCATCTACAGGGCTTATGACCTGTCAATGGCTGGTTTAAGTGGCCCCTTTACACACTGTGTAACATTCACCATTCTGCCTATATTTGAACATCTATATTCCTTCAATTCTTTCATCTGTTGATGTTCATCTGTTGAAATAATTCAATTATATGAATCTCACCTGCATAAATAAAGGTTTTAGCTCTTTAACTTCACAAACATCAACAGATGAAAGAATTGAAGGAATATAGATGTTCAAATATCGGCAGAATGGTGAATGTTACACAGTGTGTAAAGTGGCCACTTAAACCAGCCATTGACAGGTCATAAGCCCTGTAGATGCCTAGACTTCTATATTACCTTCTCTAAAATGTTCTTCATCTCTGCTGTAGTATGTTAATATAAACAGCTCCCCAGGGAGTTGAATCCAGTCCTTGTCTACAAAAATTTGGACAAACTCAAAATATTGTTAAAAGACATAAATTGAATAAGTAATTATTTTTTATTTTATTTTATTTATTGGGGATATCAACAGTAATACATGTAACAAAAATACAACAAATAAAATATACAGAGAATAAAACCAATGACAGATATCCACAGAAATACATTAAATGCACGTACAATACATACTAGTGTGTTTGTGTGAGTGTAAGTAAGTGAGAGGGTGGGTGTTATATTGGAATGAGGGTGGACATGTGTGTAAATATTGCACAAGTGTCAAGTGTCGAAAATATAAATATATTTAAAATATTAAGAACTAGAGATAAAATATAATAAAATAAAATAAAATAAGATAAAATAAGACTTTATTATTGAAACTAAGTATAAGACAAAAAAGTTTTAAGACGCGCATTTTAAATGTTATTTTTTTTACAATCAAATGGATCAATAAGGGGAAAGTTCAAATTAAATTCACTAACAAAACAGATAAGTGGAGAGTTCTGGGGATAGTTCGTACGAACTGCTGGCAGATGAAATAGAGAGCTCTAATTAAGTTTATTTTTAGCGCTTTTTGGTTCGTTGTTACATAATACATATAACTTATATGCAACAATTCTTCAATGTACGCTATAGAAACTTAAATGTGTTAACTGTTAAGGAATAACAAAAATATAAATACAAAAAATCTTGGTACTACTAGCTGCAGTCAACAAATCATAATATCAGTTTAGTTTTTATTTTTTGTTAGACAATAGCCATACCAATACCTATTTATTTGAATGGAGAACAATTCAATATCTCTAATTGTGCTTATTTTCCACCCGACTACAGCCGAAAGCAATCCGACACATCCCGACCGCAGGTTTCGGCTGAGCCGAAGTTTGGGTCAATTTTTTAACCGAAACCGCAGCCGAAACTCTTTTTACTGGCCAAAACTGGCCAAAACCGAAACCATATATTGAAACCTGCACTTTTATTGCTTTACGTAGAGGTTTTTTTCGAATTTATCGCGGTTAATTTATATCGCAATTAAAAATTTTAAAAAAAATAAGATTATTAATAAACGGGACATGGCAAGAACTATATTAATTACAAATTCAAATGATCACTTTGTATTTGATTCACCATTCTGCTTTTGTTATCTAAATTGTTAAATTATTATTTTTTCATTAAGTTTTTGTATTTTTGATAACTTCTTAGTATACAATCTAGTACTTTTAATCACAGTAAAGCTAAATAATGCAATCTAATAAGGAAGTTGTAAAGTTAAAATATAAAATATGCGTATGTAAATATCTTATTTTACTCCCAAATGAAAATGTTTTCTGGCGGAGAAAGCTTTTACTAAATAAGCATCCCCTGCGTACAGAAGCTCCGTACATCACAAGGCAAATAAAAAGCTTGTTAAGAGCTTTTTGTACTGCTATCTACAGATGTGAATGAATGTACCGCAGAACTACCATTGTTTACTTATGGAGAAAAAAGGCTATTAAGCTTGGTTTCCGCTTTAAGAATCCTAAATATATCCAATTCGCATAAATCTTGTTTTTTTACTGTTCTCATAAACGTTATTTGACGAAAGATATAATTTCCATAAGTTAAATAATCTGAAATATTTTTAAATCTCAATAATTAATTTGATTCCGACCCTACTTCCGATGTTGTAGAACCTACTAACGAAACAGCATTATAACTTGTGACCTGTCATCAGCTGATTTCGGTAATCACTTTACCTAATGTGTTGCGTTTACCATTCTGCCATATTTTAGATTTGTCTGTTTGTAAAAATAAATAATAATATTATTCATATTTTACGTATTACTTATGCTTATGACATATGCTTATGATATATCATTGGCTGATTTAAGTGGCCACTTTACACAGTGTGTAACATAAACCAATCTGCCTATGTTTAAGCCTCCACATTTTCTCATCTCTTCCATCTGTTGACTTTTGTGAAAAGAGCTGAAACCTTTACACATACACACTTAAACCAGGCAATAACAGCTTATGAACCCTGTAAATGCCTAAACTTCCTTCTCTGTTGCAATATTTTTTCTCTAAACGTTTAAAAACATGGCTACCCAGAAGCCAGAAATCTAACACAACACATAACGACGCTACAATTTATTGGTTATTGTTTACCTGAACCTATGAATTTCCCATAGAACTGAACTTCATTACATTTTCTTCTTTTAATTTTATTATGCAAACAAGATTTATGTTTTAATATACAATCGTCTGTTGATACACTTTAAAGCCATTAAAATAATAAAGAGCAGCTCCATACTCATTAGTTTAGAAAAGTGATGACGAACCTTTTTGAGAAGCGCGTCAAATTTTGATCATTATTTTTTTAGCATTAGCTCGTGGGTCAATAAGTCAGTTGCGTTACTTGGAAAAGAGGATGAAGGATAGTTAAAAGCTCCTTTTTTTGGGTTCTCACTTTTAAAATCATTTAAAAAGTTCAAGTTTCCTTTTTGTTTTTTTTTATTTATTTTATTTTATTTTAACCAATCGAAAGGTTATTAGATAAACCCTAATGGATATGTATATAAACAAGTACTTAAAAATTTCATTAAATTAAGATATAAAAAGCAGATTAAAACATAAGTTACATATAATATAAGAACACAACACAAAGAAAACAACATAATATAAGAAAAAAAAAATTCAAATAAATAATTATTACATCAGAGTGACAAGAGACAAAACATTATTACCCTGTCGATAAGTTTCATCTTTCGAAAAGTAAGCTAATGAGGAACTACAGCCCTACGGGAAATTTGGTACAGTAAATGTTTTCTTGCGCGCGGTAAAAATTGGAGCATTAAATTGGGCTGCAAAGTTTCTTGAAAATGTTTGAAAAAAAGAATAAAAACGAACTATTTTGAACGACGTCACTAGTCCATATGAATCAACCAATGATAAAAGAGTTATGGAAGATTTTCGGTATGCTCACCGTCAACGGACTAATGGACAGAACTGATCGATAATAAGCGGAAGAGAACCTCTGACGTCACACGCCGAGTTGTTTCAGAAATACAAAACTTCAAAAAAATATAGCGCTGATAATACGATATTTTTATATATTTTTTTTTTTAATGGCTTAGTTTAATAGTCTATCGACAAATAATAAAAAAACAACGTTTTCATTATTTCTCTTTTGAATAACTCTCTTTGCTGAAGGAATACATCAACCGAGCTATCTTTGGAAACTTTGGCATTGGTGAAAAGAAGCAAGTCTTGATTCTGTGATTTCCCACAGCAAATAAAGTGTTAGTACGCAAGTAACATTACTTTTGCATGTGAAGAGCAAAAAATAAGCTGAGCTGGTGCATGTGAGCGCGTCAAGTTTATGTATATTTCGCAGAATAGTTAATCGTCCTCTCAACAGAGCGGCTAGGCTGTTCATTAAATGCTGATATTCAACGCAATGCCTAGGCCGTTCGTTGAATGTACGTTTTACGAAAGGGTTGAACGTCGCTTAAGCTAGGGTTTCCTAGGACAGCGGTGCCCGTATTTTAACGGCCGTAGTGAACATTGATGCGGTTGACAGCTGTCGTAACGGTGACTAGAGAGTGGTTTCCTATAAAAATGGTGTTGATAACACCGTTAAAAAATAAAACCACTCTCTAGTCACCACTACGACGGCTGTCCACCACATCACCGTTCACTACGGCCGTTAAGATACGGGCACCGCTGTCCTAGGAAACCCTAGCTTTATCCTCTAACTTTAAAATAACAATAATAGTTGTTTTAATTTTTAATATATTTTGTTATGTGAAGATAGGTTAGGTGAGGATAGATTGAGTTAAGTTTAATAATAAAGTAATTTGTTTTTTCACTTAACTTAATTCTTAATTTAACTGAATAATTCATTATTCTCTTAATTCAATAAGTTAAGAAAATAAAATATGTTTTTTATTGGCAAACTTAACCCGACCTATCCTAACCTAACCGGCGGCTTTTGGTTCGACCGTTTCCAAAGGGCTTGCTTTCAACCAACACGTTGAACGATGAGTTATCTTAATTCATTCAGTTGAATGCCGGCATTTAATGAACAGCCTAGCGGCTCAGTTGAGTGGCAACACGACGCTTTACAGTCATGTACGTCATACACAGGTGCAGAGAAACGATAGACAATCAACAAGCCAATGTTCACAAAGAGATATTTTTTTTATAAATTCGACATTTTAGATATTATATACCGTAATTTATTTTAAAAATATTTTTGATTTTCAGTTCTTTATTTTATGATATAAAAAATAAGTTTATAAAAATCAACGTGTAAGTCATTTAAAAAGTCTGCGTCGTTCAGTGTCTGACCCGCGGGTCATAGATTCGCCATCACTGGTCTAGGAGGGTGTTACCGTTAGTTTCATCCAACACTGTTAAATTGGTTCTCAAAGGAAGTTAACTAGACGAACAAAACATAATGCACAAGTAATTTCAATCTAAAATGAAATGAAAGGTGAAAAAAGCGATAATATTATATACTCGGATAAATAAAATAGTATCGATGGATCAAAGAGTATCGCCAGTGAAAAATAAAGGTGTTAGACTGAAATAATAGAATATTACGCGCAAAAGTCAATTTTCAATACAATATATTAAAACAGAAACAAGGAACATTTTTAAGAAAGGGAATTTATTTAACGATGTTTTTAGTATGTCTAATTATTTGTAGACATGCTGAATTTCACTCCTTAGTAGGGTTACCATATCGTAGAACAACGACGGATGTGCGAAAAATGCGACATAACCTTTTTGTATATTTGATATCAAAAAAGTTAAACAAAGACTTTTTTTTCCCGGTTTGAAAAAATACATTTATTATTGTACAATTGTAGTCTGCATTACCTTTCGGGCTATTTAACCCATCAAGTAATGCAGACTGCAAACATAAGTTAGAAATTAATGAATAGAAAGCAGATAACTGCTAAACTGCCGATATGTACAGAAAAATATATCCATATTATTTATTTATTATTTGACGGACTTATGCAGTTCATTCTAACGATGGTAAATACAATATCTCATAATAAATACAGGCACTAATAAAATAAAATTAAAGCCAAGACAAAAAAAAATTACTACCTCAAGACAAGATCCGGTCTATCTTAGTGATTTTTCAAATCTTTAAAGACTTACACCAAAAAAGTCCAGATCTTGTCTCGAGTTTACAATACGACACGTTAGGGACATTGGTGCATGCAAGCCATAGTTTGTGCTGTGTTGATCGAGGAACAGCACATTATTATTTCGCAACCGGCGGATTGGAACATTGGATGCCACTTGTTCTAGTAACGATTATCCGCAGAAGCCGTATTTAGCAATCGAATTGCTCTATAAATGGGTGAACTCTGACTTGCATTTGTACGGCTTCTGGGTGTGTCAAACAGTGCATGAGATCTTGCTCTAGTATAATTATAGGGAACACACAAACTGATCTCATTCAGTATATTTGGATTATATATAATTCCAGAAATCAGTTTATAGAAATTTTTCCCAAGAAAAATTTGACGACGAGATTCGACGGTAATGTAATTCAGCATCTCTGCTAGGAATAATGATTGATACGTATGTTAAAAATGCTTTTTTTCGTAGGACTTTTTCCGTGTACAATACAAAATTTAAAGATTACACAAACATCACTCTGGCAGATTTAAAATTTACACTAAAAATGCATTCTGTAACTTAGTAGACATTATAAGAATAAATATGTACATCTCCCTTCCCCTCCAAAGTGTGTAAAGTGGTAACTTAAACCAGCCATTGACAGGTCATAAGCCCTGTAAATGCCTAGACTTCCATATTCCCTTCTTTAAGGTATTCTCATTCCCTGTTGTAATTTGTTAATATAAAGATATAAATATCGCAAAAATCGCATTTGAACACAATATATTGTATAACTAACATAAACTAAAGTATCAAATGGTATACTTTTGTACATATTAAGTTGTGACTTTCTTCATCTTAAGTTTTGTCTCTGCATACGGGTATAAGTGTCAAAAAAAAATTGAACCGCTCTCACATAAAGTTGAAGAAAATCACATACGTCTTTGTTCGACGGTTCCCGACGATTTACCGGGGGCTTGCCGCATATGACTGGCATTTTAAGGTCTAGACATGCGTGCGGCCGGCATTGCTCTGAGACATGCATTTTAAAATTGGGTATTTTTAAGAATCTACCGCTTTTTACCTAAGACCCTTGACGCTTTAAAACCTGTACAGGCATCCCTTCATTTCAAAATGGTAACCCTACTCCCGAGGGAGTTATTGAGATATACATTTATGGTATTTAGATTAATTTAGAAAAAGATCTTAATTTGTCTTCCTGTTCAGAATGATAAATGTTACACGGCGTGTAAAGTCGCTACTCAAACCGGCCAATGACAGGTCGTAAGCCCTGTAAATGCCTAGAATTCCATATTCTTCCTTCAAATATGTTTTCCCTGTCTGTTGCAATAAATTTAGATCTTAACAACTCCTTAACAATCTTAGCAAAATCTAAGATCTTAACAAAAGTAATGAAATCCACAATACTACCACAACAATAAAGGTTTCAGCTCTAACTTCACAAAAGTCAACATATGGAAGAGTTGAGGAAATACGGGTGTTGAAAAGACGTAATTGTGAATGTTACACAGTGTGAAAAGTGGTCACTTAAACACTTTTCTCTTTATTCCTTTTCCCCATTGAGTAATAGTATTGATTTAAGTAAAGTTATTTCTATTTTTTACATTTAGATTTTTTTCTTTTAAATACGTTTCTTAACTTAAATTATATAAATAAAACAATTTTATTGGTTAGTTGAAAGAAATTGATCAACAATTTAAGCCCGTCAATGTACAATTTTCGTTATGTACAAAAAGTTTTAAAAAAAATTAAACCAGCTAATGACAGGTCATATCATTACATCACCCCTGTAAATGCCTAGACTTCAACAATAAATTTACGTTATTTATTTATTTTATTTTATTTATTGAGGATATCAACAGGAGATAAAACAGGTGAAAAATATAATAAACAAAATATTTAAAAAAGTTAAACTAATGTCAGATATCCACAGAAATACATGAAATATAAATCAATTATGATGTTTCTTTGTGTGTATGAATATGTGTTAGAGATTGAGGGGTGGGTGACAGAGGGTGAGTTTGTGTGTGAGTGAGAGTGGCTGTTATAAGTATAAGGGTGTATAGTTGTAAATGTGCCTGCGTGTATATTAATGCACAAGTGTCAAAAATATAAACAATATCATTTCATAAATATGAAGTTAAGAATCTAATAAGCATGAGAACAAAAGTAAGGAATATAAGAAAAACTAGGATAGATAGGAAAATAAGGAAGATCTAAAACTATCTGAACTCACATTACATTATAGGTACCCACAAAAATTAAACAATATTTCAGGCATGTCTAAATTCTTGTAGACAAACACTAAAAGTTTTTGCGATTTTACAAAACATATGATATTTGTGTATAACATTATTAACTCTTAAAAGACTGTGGTAAATAATCCCTTTGCGCGCGGTGATGTAACATCGTGTTACCACTAGTAAAAGACGGAATGTTCTAAAGTTCAGACATTTGAAAAAATGAAAAACATGGAGACTACTGTTTAATAATGCTTTTTCCATAATTTATGGGAATAAACATATAATTTAGCCCTGTTATGGCAAAATAAATTAAAAATCACAAATACGCCGCTCATGTTACGCGCGTGCGTCCCCCATCATCAACCGACTGAAGACTAAATCTGTTTTAGACGACATCCACCGCAGAATAGCGTCTCTGTCTTCCTTGTTATGACTTTTATCTTCGTGCTCTGTCTTGTATAAGGCATCTGTATATATGTGTTGCTGAATTAGCGGACATTCATTCTTCGCGTGGCAAGGATAAATATTTTTTGTATTTACGTATAGCGTAGTTATGCAAATTTTACTTTCTAAATCGGGTGTGAAAATGTCCATTTGAAGATTATATAAAAAAAAAGAATTCATTATTTTAAAAAATAAGAGAGATATATCAAGTCTTGTGTCCTGTGTCGACTAGTGTGACATCACAGCCACACAAGAGTTAATTCTAAAAAAACACAGAATTTTGGCAACAAAAAAAAATCAAAGCCAACGCGAACATGATCACAATACCAGATAAAAGGTAAAAATCAGACTTCCATTTAGAAAAAAGGTGAAGTCACAAAATTAATTTTATGTAAGACCGTAAAAAAACATTATACGAGAAAAAAACACTTATGAACAAAAAAAATATCAAAATTCAAACTGGAGGTGAGTAATATGTGTTAGACAATTTTTAAATAAAACATATGTACATTAAAATAAATATAAAATAACTTTGTTTTTAACCACTTTTTTTGTACCCGATTAAAAACAAAGTCGTTCATATTTATTTTATTATAATGAATATGCACAAAGTTAGTGCATCAAATATACATTTTATCTATGTATATTGTTTTTATTAGAGCACACATAAGAATATGATTATGTGTGCCCTATGTCAAAATTTAAAAATAAAAAAATAAATCCGTATTTGAATTATTGTACACTGTTGCAGAGTTTGTGCATTAAATATTAATTTTATAAGCGGAATTATGTATGTCGAACCAGCCAATGACAGTTTAAAACCCTTACCTAGACTACCAAATTCTCTATTTCTGTTTAAATATCAAGTAAAATACCTCTGAAATAAATAAATAAATAAGACGTACATATGTTGACAAGTTACTACGCAGTTGTAGGAGACATCATTGATCAAAGTATAACACTTGTTTATCATTCTCAATTATTGTTAGGTATATTAAACCTCTCCCACTTGTCAAGACAATAATATCAACGTACGCCATGGGGTCCGTAATACCAAATACCGAGTCGAGTGTCAAGCAGTGATATCATTTGTATTAAATCATACAATCATAACTATTCAAGATCATCCCGGTCATAATATTCTTCAATTTAGGTAGCTGACACTTTTCGGGTTTTAATAAAGCAAATCTGAATATTTATGTGACTTTAAAAGACATTGAAATGTCCGTAGAGACAGAAATTATTTATTAAAGAAGCTTTCAGCAAAAGTTTTGAGCAGTATTTGAGCTGAAGGAATGAAAAAATTAATAAATCATAATCAACGTCTAGATTATTCTCTGAAACAACTCTTTTACAGTTTTTTAAAAAACATTAAAACAATTTTCTTTTGGTAAATAAAATATATGGAATATAGTGTCAAATCAGACAAAAATAATAATAGAAATTTCGCCAAAAATGTAAATCCTTTGATCCAATATTTTTGTATAATGTGGGCCTTATCTTGTAAAACTAATATAAGAACACATAATTATATGTAAAAAAATAATAAACAGTGAAATCGATAAAAAAGTTGTGTCTAAACTCTTTAAAAACAAGGGTGCCTGTCCATAAACGCTAGCTAATCTAATAGCTTAAAATTGTGACAATATATCGGACAGACAGTACTTTGAGAAAGTGTGTTTACAATTTACAAGACGAGACTTGTAGAGGTTAATTGCGGTTTGCCGGTAGCGAAGTTTAGTAATAAATGCGGTCAAGGGACGGTAAATTTTACAATTTTGTATTTTTTTAAATAAAACCGTAAATAACATAAAAAAATAAAAAATAACAGAATTGCTTATAATGTAATAAGGCAAGGTATAAAATATTTATATTACTGTAGGATTTTGTTAGTTGTAGGTAGGAGACCTCCTACGCTAGTTGGAGACGACAAAGAAACGATGTTGATGTTGAATAAAATGTAGAAATTGGTTATGAAGTGCGAGAGTAAAGGCGATAGCTAAATGGAACTGCATTATGTTACCACGCCCTGTAATCCATTTTAGGTCGTATTCTTTTGTTTTGGACGTCTCTATGGCGGGGATGAAGTTGGTAGATCTAGAACGTTGCACTAGATTTAAATTACGATTTTGTTATTAAGAGTAAACGTTCTGTGAGTAAAAAGGATTTCTACAAGTATTGTGTTAAACAGAAAATGCTAAGTTGCCTTCTTCGGTCAACACTCGAGATTTCTGGTAAAAAAATAATGTGTGTCATTGATTTATGAACGTTGTATCCACATTATCTTCAGTTTTATATCCATTTACTGTCATTTTCTTGAGATTTTCTTAATATGTTGTATGTTTATACTATTTAGTTTTATTTACAAAATAGTATTTAGAAATTGTATCTTGTACCTAAACCTACCACTGAAAAAAAACGGTTGACAAGACGATCTCGCTGTTTATCGGGTTTTTCTTTTTATTTATTTTGTATATTTTTGTTTGCTATATTTATAAGTAAGAAAAAATATTATTTTTGGTTTTAAAGTTTCTGTATCTATCTATCCATTACTGTTTGTGAACTCATTTTACGTGGGTAAGGTTTGTTCGCTTTACAAGTCTAAACCACATTAAAAGTCGTTTCTCATCTGTTTTGTTTTACCCATGTGAGTTTTGCGTTATTTTCTAAAGTCTTTATCCGACTCACTCATTCGAAAAGGTCTCAATTAGGTCTCAATCTCAAATTGAAAAGGTCGCATTTAAACGGCATTTATGTGTGTGAAATACTAAATGTTTTATAAATACGTTGAATCAAATTTACTTGTATATATTTAATTGACTATAAAGATAACATAATATGTATTTATAATTTGAACCTGCTATAAAAACAATCTATTTATGATATGGCATTGGCTTCTGACAATATTTTAATAACAACTTCCGGAAATTCTCCTTCAGGAAAATAAATTATTCGTAAGATATTTTAAACAGAAGTTTCAATTACTGGATAAATCATATTGATTGCGTGATACTGATCTGATGTTTTTTCGATTGAATAACGTTTAGCCGGTAAAAAAATCTGTAGAATCTCACTAACATCAAAAATTATTTCAGCTCTTTCCAACAAGAATCTAAAACGGATTGAAAAAAAAAACATTATTAATTACATAAAAAGATACATTTTTTTTATTACAATCTACTTTTTTATAAAAATTTTGTTTATTTGAAAAATGTAACTTTTTAAAAAAGATACTAGCTCTCAAAATGTAACTTTTTGAATAAGAGACTAGCTCTTGTGCTTGTATATTGACTTACATTGTTATAGTTATTTGAAGTTATATAGTTTCAAATATACAAGAAAAAATATACGAAATGAAGAAAAAAAAATTAAATAAAAATACTGAATTATAATGGGAATGCTGTTTTTACTCGGGTTCGAAAAAATCCTTTAAATTTACTTTGAATTTATTTAGTGAATTATTGGATTGCATTTCATTGGAGAGATCATTATATTTTTTTATTCCTTTATAAACAAAACTATTTTGACAATGACTTATTTGACCAAGATTAATTATATATTATTTTGGTATCTGACTTATTCATCTCAAATTCGTTTATTTTTTCTTATTAAATTTGTATAATAGACATAATTAAAGACATATTTATATAAAAGCATAAAATATATTGGATTGTATGCTTGTCCAAAAACATATAATGAGCTAGAAAATATCTTAAATATATTGTATTCTGTTTAAGATTCAAAATCTTGAAATGTCATATTCAAAATCTTAAATTTATTATTTAATACGCCTGAACTACAGAGCTCTATAAACTTAATTTTTTCAACAAGAAACCAAAGACAAAATTTACTTTTTCATACTGAAAACCATAGAACTAAGATTTTCATTCCGCCCGCCCCGCCCCGCCTACAACAATTCTTGGGTCTGCTAACAAATATCCTAGTCTTGATTTATTTAATAACAAGTTCATGCGATCACTGAATTAAATTCAACTGTAAACACCTCTCTCCCTCTTCCATTCCCATCAAGTCCAATTTTGTTCCCTCTCTTCCTTTACATTATACTTATCACTATATAAAAATATATTGTGTTTTTTTGCAATGTATATAGTTGTTGTAAATGCCCACTGGGCTTATATATAATTGAATGTAAAATATTTATGTCAAAACGAAGGAAAAACGATGAATGTTGCACAGTGTATAAATCACGTCTTAAAGGTTAGATTTTAGAAACATCACTTCGCCTCATTCCAACAGAAGCTATATTACTGATGATTGAACTATTAATTCTGCACGGACAGTGGGTAAATATCTAAGGTGTGGTGATTGAATTTTTTTTAATCCCGTGAGAAATAAACGCAGAAACTTAACTTTAGGTAAAAACACGCGAAAAAGCCTTTTCTGCCATGATCCGTGCGGCTGTTGCAGACATTTTATTAAAAAACTATTTTATAATCCAAGATAAAATAAGCTATATACCTAATACAATAAGTGCATTAAAACTAATTCAAAGTAATTAAATTTTTATTGTAATTCAATAAAACTTAGGGTATATTTCAAAACGCTAGAGTAGTATGTCTCCATAGAATTTATTTAAAAATAAAAACATGCAGTTTGAATGGTAAAAAAATGTAACAATTTGTCACAACCTAAAATAAACTTCGAGATATAAATCGCAGTAACGCGTTGTGTATGTTTATCGTAAAACACAAAACAAAAAGGTTATTTTTCAATTTTCTACGTGACGTCTTCTGAAGATCGTGTTATTTCTATTCCATTATTCTTTCGGTCTATCAATATATTATTCTGGAGAAAGGAAGTCGATGCCGTCCGTTAGCGACTGAACTATATGGGTACATCGGAAAACTAATTATTTCTTTTGTAAAAAGGGTAATGATAATAATATAATCCGGTGATCAAAAAGATTTAGATGGGAGAACATGGGCAATTACAGTTTTAATTATTTTTATTAGTTGAAATCACAATGTAGGAAACGGTAGGAAAAAATATTATTTCTAATATTAAAAAAAACCTGTATACACATTTTTATTAATGCCCTTTGTTCCGCGGAATGGATATTTTCTTTCTACCATTCGGTAAAATACTATGTAAGGCATTTATTTGTTTGATAAATGTTACAATAAATAGAGAAAAAAAAATTCAAAGAAAATTTGGGAGTCTGGGTATTTGCAGAGCTTGTGACCTATCATTGGCTGGTTTAAATACTTAATTTAATGTTGGTTTGAGCATGCTTGGACATTATTTGTTTAATTTGTCAATTTTTAAAAAATGAAAAAAAGTGCTTAAATACTTGTAGTATCAAAAAACGCAATAATTGATATTTACGTGATGGCTATGCGTTTAAAAAAAATCAAATATGTAGATGTATTTGCGAACAAGGTAAAAAAATCCACATGTTTTAATCCTACATAGTTCTGAGATTCTTATTTCTGTTGATTTTTATGTTTGATCAATTTATAAACAAAAAATATCAGGAAACATTAGTATAATAAATAAAAACGTAATTATATGATAACGTTTTTTTTGGTAATATGTTTATATATATATATGTATATTTTTTTTTTATTTAAAAAAAGGTCATTTCAATTTTAATTTTCAATTTTTTTCAATTTAATTTATTCATATATATGTACATTACAAAAGTGAATTTATTCATACATATAGAAATAATTAAAATAATAAGGTAAAATTAGGTATACTCGTATATAAAAATAACACATAGGTAAACGTAAGTCGGCCTCGTGGTATAATTGTAAGCGCGTTTGCTCATCATGCAAGAGGTCTCGGGTTCGATTCCCGGCATGGATGATATGTAATATTTATTTAAAAGGGTGTTTTTAAAAGGGTGTTTATAAAAAATATTTTCTAGTCCCTGGACTGGTATCTGAAACGTGAGACTGATTATCTCACCTTCATGTAACAAAAATGATCAAGATACGCTGCGATTGGTATGCCAATGCAGTGCCCTATGCACCATTGGGTGCGGAGAGGGAATGATGATGATGATAAATAATATCCAGAGAATAATATATTAAAAAAGTAAGAGAATCTCGTAGCGAAAAACTCCCTCAGAAACGTATAAAATGTAAATGTCCGAAGTAATATTGTTTAGCATAAAGATAGCCCTTCCAACAGGCATAACCATTAGCAGGTTGGTCCTGTATATTGGAATGTTAAACAGTCTATACTGACGCTGACTAAGATAATTATCCGAAATATAAAAGCTAATGCTCCGCATAATTTCAGGGTTGTCAATAATACTGCGCAACAATCTAAAGAAGTGCGTAGTTAAATACACATTTCTTCTGGTCTTCAAACTGCTGTAACCAAGCATACTCTGGAGGAACTGGGATAAAACCATGGATAATATCCGCACTCTCTCATGTAGAGAAACCGAAAAAATTTCTGCTGAACTCTCTCCACCATAAGAGAGTACTTCAACTCACACGGTCCCCAAATCATCTAACCACTCTCGAGTTTACTTCGCACTAACGAGTTATAAAGAATTCTCAGTACTTGTGTATTACCAAAAACCCTGGCAGTACACAAGACGAATCCAAACATCTTCAGCAAACTACTACAAACTGTTTCGATCTGATCATGAAATGTCAGGGAACTCACAAAAGTGATGCCTAGATCTTTAATCTTCGATGAATTGCGAAGTTGGAGCATGGTCCAGCGGGTATAATTCCCTTTTTATTGTGTCGGCTCAGCAAAGCAATGCAGGCATAGACGCGAACTTTCTGCTAGCGATCAATCAGCTTACAAGGTACCCACTAATTTACTTTGTCGACTGTATGTAAATGGTTTCAAATTGTTTTGTTACTTACGTTGAAAGTTGCTGCTAGCTAAGTTATAGTTTAAATTGGGTCAGCTTCCACTATTGCTTTCAATTCCACATCTTCAACCTGAGTCTCCAGTCTTCCACGGGGCTTATTGCTGAGGTTGAAATTCCCAGTACAGAAACGATTAAACCAAAAACGTGAAGTGGATTTGTTCACAATGTTTAGCCTGCACAGATCATTGATGTTAAATGCGGTCGGCACTGAGTTAGTACCACGAATTATACCCGTATGCAGAGACGAACCTTAAGGTGAGGAGAGTACATTCTATTGTCTTCATCTGCGAGTTATTCTTTGCATTTGAAATTAGAATGTACTTTCCTTACCTTAAGTTTTGTCTCTGCATACGGGTATTAACCATCATTAAATTCTAGTGACCAACCCAAACAAGATTTTCAGCTGAAATCGAAACCGAAGTTCAGTTTCTGTTCTAGTTTCGGCCGAAACCTAAACTTGTTTAAATATGTTTAAATTCGTTTCAAAACGCCAAAAATTACACGTTTTTATTGTTCAACCTTAGGAGTTCATTAAAATGAGTGTTAAGTAAAATATGCAATATAATAAAAAGCATAAATTTAGTGATTCGTTGTTATGTTATACATATAACTTATATGTAACAGTTTTTCAATATACTACTTTAACTTATTGACGATAAAGTAATTACACAAATATAAATATTAAATATCTTAGAACTCACGAAAACTTAGTCACGAGCCATAAGATGCACCCGAGTACATGTGCCGAACATAATCTGACACACCCTGACCGTAGGTTTCGGCTGAGCCGTACTTTTTTTTCGGCCAAAAAATGCCCGAAGTACGGGCAATTTTTGGCCGAAACCGAAACCGAAACTTCGGTCGGTCACTATTAAATTCAAGAACATTTGAGCAATACTAAAAAAACGGTCATTTTTTTATATGTATTATAAAATGCATACGCCAACAAGTTAGCCGCGTTCGACTTGGCTAATTTGTAAAAACAACAATTTCATGGGTAAGCGCCTAATAATATATTTACAGCAAAAACTTCTAAAGTAATACGCCTGATCAATTAATAAGAACACCAGTGAGCCATGTCAAAATCAATGAAAATATAAATATAATGTCAAGACTCCTTGAAGGACACAACATGACGATGCGGCTAAATTATTTATTAGGTTATATCGATTAAGCACTAATTAATGTTGATTAATTTGAGTTGAATACTGATTTGCACATAGCGCACAATTAAAGAAAATGGGAATTAGGATCGTAAATATTCTAACTTATTTTGTATCCACAAGACCGCAACTATAACTAGAACCATTGTTTGAGTACGGTTAAATCGTTGTAGACAATTTGTACCTTCATAAAAGAATTATTTTCATTACTCTTTCAAAAAACATTAAGATTAAAATATAAGTCACGTTTACGTGGTGATCATTTATACAAAAATACGAGAATAACAAACATACTTTAAGACGTTGATCGTTCGTATGTTAGTATATTTGTAAAAAAAAAAACATTTAAATACATATATGATTTTGAAAATTTAAAAAGAGTAACTGTTCAATATTATACTCGTATATCGCGATTTTAATTTAATTTAATTCCACTACTTTCACTGCCCCGCCCCATTCACTGCGTTTTAGGCAAAACACATGAAGGCTTTGTTGGTTATTGTCATTCATTCTCATGGCCATATTGCAAACACGAATGGTATCGAAAACTGTATTTACTTATATCACAATAGTCTATGTCCATTATAGTAATTTTATAAACTTAATAACGTCTGATTCTTAGAGTAATAACCTAATAGAACCGCCCATACGGAGCAAAATCCTTCTAAGATTATTGACCACGAAGTTAGCTACAGATTACAGCAATACAACGGGCCGTAGGTACTCGGGTTAAGAATTGCGAGCGCTAACCGAAACCGTACATTACACGTTTGTCGTATAACTAAAAACTAAACTAAAACCAAACATTTGGAACGCTTTTGTTCTATGCGATAGAGCTTAACGGCTTCTCTAGAAAATTATTACTCTGAGGTCTGATTAGATTATTATTTTTCAGAGTTAATGTTTATTGTACAACACTTTAAATATAAATTTATACAGTTCTGACAAACCAAAAAACTTTAATCTTATTTTGCAATAAATGTTCGCCGTTCTTTTCGTGCCGTAATCCGGGATATAAACTTCTTGCGGTTAAATACTTGATCCTTATTTCTAATTTTATGTTAGCAGAAGGAATACAGCTTTAGGTGGACAATGGTATTTACTTTACTATTTTACGACAGCCTAGCAGTAAAACATACCGAGTCTCTAACATACGTATGTCGTTGCTCCCAAAAAACATGACCACAGACATAAAAAAAACATTGAAATAGCTATCGCTATACTTTATGCGGAATCGACAGATATTTTGGTAAAATTAAGCCATTTACAAAGAGAGGACAAGCATTTATAACTCATAAAAACAAATAAAAAATGTTTTTTTTCTCTCATTGCTTTTACTTCTATTTTTAATTTAGACAGTTTTAGATCTTTTCTTATTATACTTGCATTCGTTTATACATATATATTTTTTAGATTTGAATTTGCAATCTTGGATTGTTTTGTTTTATTTTTATTTTTATTTTATTTTATTTTATTTTATTTTATTTTATTTTATTTTATTTTATTTTATTTTATTTTATTTTCTTTTATTTTATTTTATTTTATTTTATTTTATTTTATTTTATTTTATTTTATTTTATTTTATTTTATTTTATTTTATTTTATTTTTATTTTTTTATTTATTTTTTTATTTTATTTTATTTTATTCGATTTTTTAAATCTTAGTTGTTAGTTGTGTTTTTAGGCACCCACCATTTTTCTTTCTAAAAGCATTAAAACCATCACCAATCAATGTATATAATTATTTCATTTCACCGTACTTTTTTTCCTCTTTTCTTTTTTATACTTTTCTAAAATTTTAAACTATTTTATCTTGTTTTGACTGAGGTTTTAATCGCGTACGTACTCTTTTATCTATTTTATTTTTAACACTAATTCTTGAACACCCGATGACAAACTATTAGTTCATAGTTTATCAGGACAATAATTGTTTATTATTTTATATTTTACAATTGTTACAGTGACTGAAACAAAAAAAAACATTAAAGAAATAAAGATGTTCAAAAATTACATTTGTGAATATAACGCTTCTTTCATATGTAAGAACAAATATTTGAATTCTTATTACCCAAATATTTCTATTTTCAGACCATATCCTAAACGACGTGGGCTGGAAAAAAGAGAGTCGAGTTTAGAGTTTTTTATGACTTTCTCAAAAACAGAAAAGCCTCCGAAGTGGCTTTTATAACTTAACTACGAATTTCATTTCAAACCGTTATTTGCGTGGAAGTGAAACTACACGATGGGACATAATGCCTTCGTAAGTAAAAAAATAATAGAGATTCGCTGCAATTGGCTCAGAAAATCCCAAAACCCGTGCACTTATTTTGTACGTCAACATACTATAAAAATATCCACATTGAACAGAACATATTATTGTTGTATTGCTGTTACATTGCGGGCTTTAATACTGTTTAGATTTGGAATGTAAATACTCATACATATTGAGAAAAAAATACCTTTGACAAAATAATATACAAAGTGAAATGATATTATGTTTCAACAATGTTTGAGTATGTCCAAATGCTTGCAGACTGGCTGGATTTCATCCCTAGGGAGTTATTCATATTTAAATTTATTTTAGACTTCCATATTCCCTTCTCAAAAATGTTTTCCCTCTCTGTTGAAATAAATTTAGATATTATGTTTACCTAAAAGCATAACAATCGCTGTTTATTAAAAATATATGAAGGGCTTTTAATCTCGTAATGAATAAAAAGTTTTATTGTATTGTTATTTACACGATAAAATAAATAATAAATGTGCTTATACGTCGTATCACTTTGGCTTCTGGAAAGAAAGTTTCCACCCATTCGATTACGAGGAAAATAACATCTGAATAACAATTATTATTGCTATCAGAACATCATTCATAATCTAGAATCGGAATATTCCCAAATGGTGGAATATCAATATAAATTTGTTTGTTCCCGGACGTGTTCTAACTATCCATCTTGATTCCTGATAAATTTACTTCAACTCCTGTCGAAAGTTTTGTGAAACTTTATTATTATTTGTCTGCGGCATAAGTTCCCCTCCACACAACCCAGCTATCTCCACTTTCGCCAATAGAACCTTCTAAAAACCCTCTACTTCGAATTCCAACCGATCGAGGGTACGATTTTATTGTCAACAGTAAGTACGTTAACAAAAAAACGAAAATTAATTTTAGTTCCTTTGTATACACTCGTATGTACGTACATATTACACGATTATAATTTTATCGTATCATATTAAATTTAAAATAAAAAAGTAGTTATTTTATATTCATTAAATTTTCGATGAAAGTAGCAGTAAAATTAAAGCAAATACAAAAAACAACGCGCCTGTGTTCTTCTTATATTTATTTTAATAGTTGTGTTTGTTTTTTTAATATTTTGGAACCGTTAATTGTGGCAGAATTATTGATACGTTAAAAAAACAAATCGATAATAATTATATGATTTGAGGCATTAATGAACAAAAATTGGTAAAGACGATAATTTAGTTTAAGCGATCGAATTATTTTATTTATATTTTTTAATATTTTTGTGTGATTTTATTTCTACGTTGGACAACTTGTTTGTAAACGGCATTTTTTTACAACTAACCAAAAAAGGCGTTTTTTTTGTTTCAATACGTAAACGAAATAAACAAAACAAAACACATAGTAATATAAACCTAGCAATATGTCGATCTTAGTCCTAAATAGGAATTAGGAAATAAAAAATAAAAGAAAAGAGGTATGTTCAAAGAAATAAAAGGAGAGGAAGACAGGAGTGTTTATAGAAGTAAAAGGCGGGGATGACAGGAGTGTTAAAGAAAAAAATAGGATTTTTTTCCTTCGACTGATATTTTCGTGGATTGTAAAATGACAATGATCTGAATGACATTTTCGACGTTTATCAAATCTTATTAAGAAATCTGTAACCTAAGCACTATACACATTCTTTACATCTCCCTTCCTGGGTCAACAATCTTATGGGAGGTTAAAATATATCTTCAATTTTATTTACGAAGTAAAATGAAGTTTAGTGTTTGAAAAATAGAATATTTATACAGTTTTTTTTTTCTAAACATGTTCAATTATAGGTTACCGACGGAGATATTTCAAACGTTCATACAAATATACACATTTTCCTAAATAAATAACGATGTTAATTTATACCGCCTAGATATTTAACGATGAAGATAGCTTTATAATCGCGGCCCTGGACTTATTTTCTATACTCTTCTTCATTATAAAAAATGGCCTTAATATAAAAACCTTCTAAAATTAATAAATAAATATATAAACATTGTTATTATTAGATCACACATAAGAAAATGTTTAAGTGCCCTACTTTTATACTTCTAAATAAAATAACATACAAAGATAATTTTTTAGATTATTTTTCATCATTATCATTCCCTTTCTGCACTCAATGGTGGATTGGACACAGCATTTGTAAACAAAATGCAGCGTATTTTGATCATATATTACATAAGGTAAGGTGATCAGCCCTACGTTTATGTGCCAGTCCAGAAATAATTCAATATTGCAGTTTAAACTACCTTTATAATCCATCCAATGGTCCTACCAATTTCTTTTTATTTCATAAAATAAATTAAACAAAAAACCCTTGCGATTATTACAAAATGGTACAATTTGTAAATTAAACGTATTGAATGATTATATAAGAACACATAAGAATATGTTCATGAGTGCCCTACTAAACTTAATATTCATTTTTTTTTAATACAAAAATATCTATTTCATACACTAATTTATTTTGCTTATTAAATACTGTTTTGTTCAAAGTAAAAAAAGGTTTAGCCGGGTTAAGCGTTATATAGATTTTAAGTCCCCGATTTATGAATCTTGTTTGTCCTTGCCTTGTTGGTGAACTTTGTATATACTCGTAGTACATTTTAGCCAATCTTGTATTATGTGAAGGTCAATTACTGTTTTTTTCCCATATTTAATTACGTGACTAAAAGTTCATTCAATACATATTTTTTAATTTGTTTGAGTGTCTCGAATAACGAATAGTACGCGAACAGCATTACACAACGAGGTAGACTTAAGTCCACTCGATTATATTATTCAGGATTTTTATCTGAGAGCAGTCATCGAGTCGAAAACGCTGATCCAGGGTTCTATCTCACAAACAGAACTGTAGTTTCATGGCAACAAAACCCATTAATGTACTTCATACAAAAAGTTATTTTTTGTAAATTGCATTTTTTTTTTAAATCAATAACACCAGTAAAAATAAAATAATACAAATCTGTAACACGATAAAGGTTGTATAAGCGATCAATTCTGTAATAGTTTTTGTATGAAAAATGTTTCTCTGCAAAAAAACTGTTTGTATTTGGCGGGGTAGAAAATGTACGTTCATATCATCTTCGCCATTCGGAGGATCATAAAAAGTGGGGGTGGTAAAAAAAATAATAAAGGAGGCATAGAAAAGGGCGCAATATGGCAGAAAAATTAGAAGCCTTAACATGAGAGGATTCACGCAACTTTTCTAAGTTATATTAAAAATTCGAAAAATACGCCCGAAGTGAATAAACACATAGAAAGACGTATGTGGGTTGTGTAAAGATCCCGTACAAACTTTTCTCTTTATTCTTTATTGCATCGAGATGGAAAAATATTTTGTCTGTTTTATAAATCAGAATGCTTATTAAATGGTATTTTTCATATTTCAAAAAAGCTTTTAGAAAACATTGAATTTTTGTTGATCTATTTTATTTTATTTGTGGTCTTTACCATCTTACATAATACTACTCAAAACAAAAAAATATTAACAATGTTTTGAGTTTGTCCAAATTTTTGTAGACAAGAACTGAATTCAACCCCCTAGAGAGCTGTTAAAATTAAGATATTACAGCAGAGATGAAGAACTATATATACTTCTATATTCACTTCTCTAAAAAGTTCTTCATCTCTGTTGTAATATGTAAAAAAATATAAGGTAAGTATACCTTAACAAATAATCTTGTATAGCTCTGAAACTGGTCGGTAGAAAAATAAAAAATAAGTGGTTAAAAACAAAGATGTTTTAGATTTATTTTGTTTTAATGAATAACCACAAAGTAAGTACTTCGAATGCAAATTTTACAAAAAATATAATAAATACAAATTAATTTTAAAAGAAAAAAAATATTACAGAAAATAAAGAGAGATGCTGATATCTGAATAAAACTTTATACAACATTGAAATACATAGAACAAAAATAATATTCTACCTTAAAATAATTTTAAAAACATAATTTAGAAATAAAACATAAATCACGATAATATGCATTGATCTCATAATATAGGAGTATTCTTCAAAACTATAATTTAATAATTAAATTTTACAGACATATTTTTTTTGTAGTGAATTCATTATGAATTCGATTTCAATTAAAATAGTGGCATAACATGTCCCTACATTATTTTCTTTTCTCTCTTTATTTTCCCGTATCTTAAAAATATTACTGTTTGAATAACTTGTATGTATGAATTAAGCTATCAGTGTCTTAATGTCTAAAAATACGAGTATTGTTCAAAAACCAAAGTGCTGAATTGAATTTTAAAAATGTTTTTTTTTCATTACTTGCTGAAAAAAAGTACTTTATAGGTAAGCATATAAACAAACAAACAAACAAACAAACAAACAAACAAACAAACAAACAAACAAACAA
The DNA here is from genome assembly GCF_059751315.1 of Micrasema longulum. Lineage (NCBI taxonomy): Eukaryota > Metazoa > Arthropoda > Insecta > Trichoptera > Brachycentridae > Micrasema > Micrasema longulum. Next base: position 115,479 of record NW_028278670.1, read on the forward strand.
ACAAACAAACAAACAAACAAACAAACAAACAAACAAACAAACCATCAAGCCGTTTCCCCGTAGGGGTAGGCAGAGAGGATAGAACGCCATAACACTCTATCTTGGCATACAGACCTTGCTTCCTCTACATTCATACATCTTCTCATGCACGCACGCCGAATATTCCTACTTTTGACATGTCCATCTTCAAGCATTTGATGGACTTGATTGTGCCATGTCTTTCTCGGTCTTCCTCGTTTTCTGTATCCATCAACATTCGCATCGTAGATCCTTTTAGCCGTTCTTTCGCTGTCCATTCGCTCGACATGTCCAAACCAACGCAGCACCCCTTTCTTGATTCTGTCGATAATGCATGTCTCAGCCTTACACACTTCACGGATCTCGACATTTGTGCACCTATCATGCATCGTTTTGCCACACATTTGCCTGAGGGATCGCATTTCGACAGCATTCAACCTACTTTCATCATCATTTTTCCAATTACGTACTTCGCTCCCATACATTAGAATTGGCACTAAAACTCCATTGTGAACTGCTAGTTTAGCCTCCTGCGATAAACATTTGTTTGCCAAAGTAGATTTCAGTGCACCGTTCTCCCTGTTCCCGCCACTCACTCTCCTTTCAATATGTTTCTCGGCCTTTCGTCCCTAGTAAACATACTTCCCAGGTACACAAATTCTTCTACCTGATTCAGAATATTTCTGTTCACACTGGTCTCACATTTAGTTATATTTTCACCACTTTCGAAAACCATTACTTTCGATTTATCAACTTTCATAAGCAAATCGCCTTTCTTGCATACATCGTAGACTTTTGTTACCAAGAATTGCGGGTCTTCTTTGCTGCTAGCAAGAAGCACGGCATCATCCGCATAGAGAAGGTGTTAAATATTTAAATCAATACACCTGTATTATACGTATGCTTTAATCAAGTGTGATTAATAAATTTCACTTAGCCAAGGGAAACGAAAATACTGAATTAACAGATGTTTTAAGTTTGTACATGCGTGAAAATAGTTAGTCGCTTTTATAGTATTTCGCTAAGAACGGATAACTTCAGGCTAACTATTGAACGGAATATCCAATTATAAAGTTGTAATAACGTAAAGGCAGCATGAATATACGATAATATAACAAACTTCGAAGCGACTTTAACATCCCACGGAATTATAATATTACATAATTATTGTGAACAAACGTAAGTACAAAGGTAAACAAAGTCTTCTCGTAAGACACCCTGTTTTGTAACACTTGACTGGCGTATTTAATAATAAATAGAAGAAATCATACACAAATGGACCTTTTAAATACAATATACAAAAGAAAATATAGATTATTTACTAGTTTTTATTTTTTTAAACCGAATAATGATAATAGATGTAATCTAAACCACTAAAAGATAAACAACTTATAATTAAAAACCGCCTTTTTACCTATCAACTCATGTCAATTGTTTTAGATTTCAACTCATCTGTAATCCCAGCTTTCAAACTTTTAACATGATGCGTGTTGTCTGCAACTCTATTCTATACTCGGTCAAAACGAAATGCCTTTTATACAAATCTTGTATAATGCCAGTTCTCCTATATGGGTGCGAATCTTGGCACTTTACCAAAGCTCAAAACACCAAACTTCTGAGTTTTGAGAGAAAGTGCTTGAGAAGAATATTATGTATAGGGTGGTTCGATTTTATAACTAACATTGAAGTCCGAAAACGGACGCAGCAGCTTCCTATAACAAGCGTCTTGAGGATGCAGCGGTGGACCTCGCTTAGACACGTGCTGCGCATGCCTCAGGATAACCTAAACCCTAGTTGCCTCTTCTTTAAACCTGCGGGATCACGCCGTCCTGGAAGGCCGTCAATGACGATCTTTAGACTTTATTCGGCGGAATTAAGGAGCGCTGGATTGACATGGAAAGAAGCGAGAGTGCTGGCTGGCGATAGGGTCTCCTGGAAGCAACTGGTGATGTCCACATGCTCCATTTAGGAGCGGATGGATGTGGAAAAGAGAGAAGGAGTGAGTAAGCCCAGACTTAACACGGATTTTACTTCTAGGAAATTATTTAGGAAATATTTATAAAAAATAAACGTAATAAAAAATATTTAAAAATCTCCATCTTAGAACGAGCTGAGCGATGTTAGATTGACCTAACCATAGGACACGTAATGCTCTTGTGTTATATATTTATTTACATTCTCTGAAAATAAATATTGGTGTATATAGAATAAATCAATAAAAAAATAATATAACAAACTTAATCAAACTAAATACCCATTTTTACACCACAACAAGTCGGAGCCTTATAATTACAGTGGTGAATCAGCACAGTCTACAAAAAAGTCATATTTCATTATTGCAATATCACTAGGAATTGAACCCAGAATCCCCAAGCGCAAGAAAAGTGACTACCATTACACTACTAGGGCCCCCAAATATTTTTAATGTTTGAGCAAACTTTACATCGTGTTCAAAAAGTAATAAATACATTTTTATAGTAATGCGGACAAAGCTTTAATCAGTCGTTAATAAAAAGTATATGCTATTAATTTAATTTAATGTGTTGATTCCGAATTAAACTATAATATATCACATAATTACTTAAGTTAAAATAGCTATCGGCGACTTCTTAATCCCAAAAAATAATCGATTTACTGAGCTTTACAAAAACATAAAATGGTAAAGCTTTCTTTCGGAAGCTTTGAAAACGAGTGATTTAGTTACATTAAAGCGTATTTAATTCATTCCTAATTTGTTAAGCCCCACAATGTACCCTTTAACGCACATATACGTATATATATATATACATATATATATATATATATATATATATATATATATATATATATATATATATATATATATATATATATATATAATTGGATAATATATAATATATAATATATATATATATATATATAATTGGATAATATATAAGATAATATGGATAATTGGATAATTTATATAGCGCCGTTTTTGTGAAAATCACCTCAAGGGCGCTTTACAATAAATAAATATCCCACCACGTCTTGCAGCTACAGAGCGCATAAACGGTTGGGATTCTTGTTCCTCGTCTCCAATTATGATATACAGGAGCTAGATTATAGCACGTCTTGCAGCTACAGAGCGCATAGACAATAAGAAATCTAGCCCCTATTTACATATTTTATTTATTTGACCATAACAATTAGAGATTTAGTGATATTTAAAAGAAATAAATAAAAAACAAATTGATAAAAATAGAAGTTAGATTACAAGTTTTGCAACTACTGAGCGCACGGACGGTTGGGATTCTAGACCTCATTTACTAAATTTGGATATTTGATAGTTGATAACATTTACCTATTGAAGCTAGATTACTAATCGTCTTGCAGCTACAAAGTGCATGGACGAGTAAAATTCTGGCAACTTAAAATTATCAATAAATTTACAAAAACAAACATTGAGCATAATGTTTTATCAAAAAGAGCAAATCATCTTCAGAAGATTGGGTTAGAATAGTTATAATTTGATTGATTAATGTATTTTGTTATTGTATAATTTCTTTAAAATATAAATGTATTTCTAGTCATTAATAATGTGTACAGTACGAGTATATTAATATTTCATAGTAGATTTTTTTTAAATATTTTTATTTTTAAGCACTCTTTATACCACATATATGTAAATGGCAGAAATGCCGTATATAAATAAATAAATAAATAAAATAAAAAAATTTAAAAAAAATAGTAGTAAATTTGTAAGTGTTCGTGCTAAAAAGTAAACAATAAAAAACTAAACAGATAAAGCTATTCAACAATATGGATAACATAACAGATAAAAACGTACCTATATAATAGTATCTAGAAACAAATAAGAGTAGAAAAATACAAAAACGTAAATTGAACCGTGAAAATATCTTCATAATGCTGAAACGTGTTTTTGCACATTTCGCACAGGGAGAAAAATCTTCATTTTTAACACAGTGGCACGTGGCCAATTACGTTAAGGTAGATAGCACAAAACGTGCAAAATAACAAGAAACGTAATGTTTTACTTGTTATTTTTCGGTGAAAACATTTAGATGCTTATCGTGTGTAGGCAGAAAATGGGTAGTTAATATGAATGGGTTTATGCATAGCCTGTTTCAAGTAATCGTGATCTCTATTTTTCTCTATACACTCGACAGCAGAGGTTTTCAACTGGTTTCAACCTTCTCTTTTAAGTTTATTTAAAAATATATTATTCGGTGTTTTAACGCATTTATGTAATAGTTTATTTACACCCATAGGGCTTTTACGTATCTTATATATGCATTACAAAAAAACGGATTAAGAAAAAAAAATACGCACGTAAAACAATTAACAAAATTCGCAAGATTTGTGCGAAATTATGAGTTTAAGCCATTAATGGTTAACCTATGACACGCATCGCTTATTAAAAATTAAGCGATGTATTTACTTACAATACTTCCCCCGACGTACTTTTGTGAGACCTTTTTCTCGTCGTTGAATAATACAAAAACAAATTTTTAAAAACCGACTTACTGATGTAGTTTATGACACTTGCTGGTGTTTAAAATGTATGAATTACCAAACTCAAATTGAACGTAGTTATGCAGAAAGCAGCAGAAACTGAGATAATAGCACCTTTGCGAGAAGAGTGAATTATCAAATCTACACAACAGTTGGAATGTTTTTGACTTTGACAAATGATTAACAATGAATACATTAGTTTTTTTGGTAATAAAAACAACAATCTTATTTTGTATTTGAACAGTGTAAATGAATTTTAAAGTACCTTAAGATTTCTCTAGTCCTGTAAGTGTTTTCTGCAAATTGAGAAATTCCATTTTTGTGATCGGCACTATTTTCAGAAGGTGATTTTTACAGTTTTTTGTATGAAAGCGGTCTGGCTGTTTTTAGCAGAACGTAGAATTGATCTTACTGCACCCGATAGCACCAATATCTCATTTTTTCCAAATTGTGGACTGGCTGCTTTCTGCATAACTACGGCCGAATATAGATTTAGCAAAAGCAATTCGGCAACAAAAAAGTCACTGATGATGAATAATTTGTTTTTGCTTTTTTATAATAACAAATGAATATTTCAAAAACAAAACCCTTTCATTTACGAGGGCAGTACAAAATATTAATATGCTTAGATGTGGCACGGGACCCGGCTTTAGAGCCATGTTTGACACGCCGCCCTGAAAAGGATACCCATCACTGGTTTCATTATTCATAACTATAATTACCATGATAAATTTAGAGAAAACTTTAAAGGTTCATTTTTAAGTCCTACTAAACCCAAGTTAATAAATGAAAAGTTTTAGAACCTATTTTATATTTTTGCTACATTGATGATTGGTACTCTAATCGAAGTGTTTTAACAATAATTTGTAATATATCTATGTGAAGGCAAGATGATTATTCTTACGTTTTAGGCGCTAGCCGAGATCACGAAATAGTGCAGTGAAAACCCCCTTATCAAATAAACATTAATGGACGATCTTTCCGGGAACCGTGACCAGGACATCAAAGATAATGATGAAGTTACTTAATTTATAAAAACAAATAGAAAGACATTCGATGACATTTGTTTTAAATTGAAAAATTCAAAAATATTATTATAATTTACTGCTTTTAAAGAATTTGAAAAGAAAATTGACGTATTTGAAGTTGTCATAAAACTGTCACTTAGTAAAATAAAAGGTACCAATATTCTATTCAGGGATCACCTATTACTAGTTGAATTCTCTGAATTTATTATACCCCAAACTACTTAAAATGATGGATTAATATTTGAAAATTTACTACCTGGTAAAATATCTGAACAAAATATTTTTTTATTAACGCCCATAGGGCTTTTACATATTGTTATAAACATAAAAATTCAAGATAAATATATACTATAATAATATATTCATTTTTTTCTGAATTGCATCAAAGTCAAGTGAAATAAATTGATATATAATAATATTAATTAATATTATATATTAATAATAATATATGTAATATTACTATGTAGTTTGTTGGTTCCCAATAAAGCGGAATCTTGGAAACAAAGCAGTAATATCTGCATTTGTTTTGAGACTGGCGATATAATTCAATGAACTATGACGTCGCATGTCATGTTAGGTATATTAAAACTAATCCATTTAATTAAATCAGGATCATTTTAGAAATAATTCTCATGTAAAAAAAACAATAAATTGTTCTGTCTTTCTTTTTAACTAAAATTAATGTGTTCAATAAAAAAAAAGATTGGGGTCTATATTTTTAAGTAGTACCTAAATACAGTTTAAAATTTACGTATTTTAGAATTTTACTTCGCATTTTAGAAATTTTATTGCAATGCAAAATGCATGCAGTATAGTTCAACGAAAATTTGTAAAATCATTCAGCTATTGGATCAAACATGGACAACGACACTCTTTTGAAAAAAATAATATTCAAGGTAAACATGAAAAGAAAATATAAAAGGAAAAATAATGAAACCCACTTAACCGCGAAACCGGCTTGTCAGCAGGATTCTTGTTTTTCCTTAACAAAGAAAAAAGTTAAAGAAATTTTATAAATTTTAAAAGTTTTATAAACATTATTAAGAACTAAAAGCATACGTATTTTACACACAAAATACATTTACAAAAAATTTAATAGTTGACTGTTAACATAAAATAATAATCAATATAAAGCCTTGTTACATATTAGCCATTGATTTTTTTTTTTTTTGTAAATTTTTATCAACATTTTCTTTTAAGATCTGCTAAGGAATCTTATTGAAAATTTTAGAAACTGTGTAATGAACTGTTCTTTGAACATACTTGTTTAAAAACCTCGGTACTGACAAGCCTTCACGTTGTGCTAGCCTTGTATTATGTATATGTATACATATCTTTTCCGGTAGGTACTATCAAACCTAGAAACAAATTTCAGCCATATAATAGCATTTACGGACAGGCACCCTTGCTTTTTAAAAAGGTGCCTCTTCCTTATGAATTCCAGCTGATCTGTTGATTAATTTTAGAGCAAGGTTTTGTAAAAATATAATTTTCATATAAATATATTTTGTTTCAATCACCTTTGCGGTGCTCTAACTTTGGGAGAAATGTTCGGTGTCAGGATTTACCTTACAGCTGTCGTTATAATACACAAATATAAAATTATACGATATATTGGATCACGAGCTTTCCGTTTTTCCTTTTTATTATTTTGCTTACCAGAATATATATCGGCGGTATTTTATTTTATTTGGGAAACCAACAGGAGGTATGTTGCATAGACTGAGAACCAGTATTTATTATTGTATTATATTATTACATTTCTAGAACAACTAGTTGTTTTTACAAAACCCGTACTCTGATGTTTTGTAAATGGATAGACTTCCGCATTTTCTTTTCAAAAACGTTATCTATCTCTATCGTAATTCGTATCCATTTTGATAAATGAAAAAATTTTATCAAAGAAACCAACAGTTCTACATACATATTTATAGTTGACATGAGGTATGTTGCATGGACTCAGAACCAGTATATATTATTGTATAATATTTGTAGTTGTTTTTAAAAAACCCGTATTTGGTAAACTTAATGTTTTGTAAATGGATATCTATCGTAATACGTATCCATTTTGAAAAATGAAAATAATTTATCAAAGAAACCAACAGTTCTACATACATATTTATAGTTGACATGAGGTATGTTGCATGGACTCAGAACCAGTATATATTATTGTATAATATTTGTAGTTGTTTTTAAAAAAACCGTATTTGGTAAACTTAATGTTTTGTAAATGGATATCTATCGTAATACGTATCCATTTTGATAAATGAAAATAATTTATCAAAGAAACCAACAGTTCTACATACATATTTATAGTTGACATGAGGTATGTTGCATGGACTCAGAACCAGTATATATTATTGTATAATATTTGTAGTTGTTTTTAAAAAAACCGTATTTGGTAAACTTAATGTTTTGTAAATGGATATCTATCGTAATACGTATCCATTTTGATAAATGAAAATAATTTATCAAAGAAACCAACAGTTCTACATACATATTTATAGTTAACATGAGGTATGTTGCATGGACTCAGAACCAGTATATATTATTGTATAATATTTGTAGTTGTTTTTTAAAAACCCGTATTTGGTAAACTTAATGTTTTGTAAATGGATATCTATCGTAATATGTATCCATTTTGAAAAATCAAAATAACTTATCAAAATAAAAATTTCTTCAAGAAAATGTTTTTTTCATTTTTTCTTACGAAAATTACAATTTCCAAAAGCGTTTCTTCAAACACTTATATGCATACGAGTGGCCATATTTTTTTAACTTAGATAGGAGTAAGGTAAAAGTTAGGAACTTGCAACTAACTACAAGTGCCGGAATACAATTTACTACGATAAAAGTAGCGAGTCAAAGTTTTACTTAAGCCGTCTTCAGAAGAAACAAAATATGTACCCCTTATATTTTAAGAAATTGGTAAATTCCATTTCAAATTAATAAAACTAGAATTAAACTAAATTTTGATAAGCTCACGGTGGTGCATATTTTTCTGGAAAAGATGTATACATAAAATACCGTGCATTCTATCAGTAACACTACTAGTAGTCTTTCTTACTCCCTAGCGTCCATGGGTGGTCTCCTAGGCCCCGTGAGCCCTGTGCAATGTGGCCACTGGCATTAATATCAATGCCGTAGCAGGTAGGGAAAAGATGAATGGAGAGTGTCTGCGCCATAAAACGGGACCCCTTTAGCTGCTGACGGTAAGTAACACTGACAGAAAATTCCACCGAAGAAGGCAACGGAAACCCCCCAAGATATTACTATGGAGAGCTCTCTCCCAAGTGGTCGTCAACGTCGGGGATATATGAGATGACACGTTAAAGAAGAAGAAGAACGAATCTAATCATTCTATAGTCCGCTTCGTAGTTAAGTGGTTGGTGCATTCACCTACCATGATTGAGGTTCCGGGTTTGATTCACTACAAATTTCAAAAGAAATCATTATGAAAAGTTTGATACAAAATAAATATTGGGTATTTTTACTCGGGTGATGAGGACAATATCAGCTTAGCTCAATTCACATCAACCAATCACAAGATCGATATTCTTATACGGCTAAATAATCAAGACTTTTAATTGGGTTATTTTTTGTCAAACGTTTTTCCAACACATTGTCTTTAGAGACAATTTTTTTCCATACAAAAGAAAATTTCAAGTTTTTAGTAATTGAATGCAAATTTAATGATTTCCAACGCTTCTTTAATAGGCACAGGACGTTTAAATTAAACAAAAAACACTTTAGTGATCCTTAAAGATGAATAATTCATAAGGAAGGATATCGAATTCAGAAAGATGCCCCAAAAATTAAAACACTTAAAAGAGTTCGCGTACAACATTATTATTTTATTTTTTAATATTCTTGCTAAAACTTCGAGAAGACAGAATCTTTAAGATTTGCGTAGGGAAAATAATACAATTTTAGCGGGATCACTCAAAATATTATAATAATACTAAAATAATAATACAAGAAAACGGCGTGATGGTATTGATAACCTTAGCATAATATGGAACTTCACTGGTCCATTGGAGTTCAGTCTAATTTTGAAAAACTAAAAAAATATGTTAATCTACTTTATATTTCCTGAATAAAAAAGAACATAAAAAATACAAATATTTTAAAAATCAGAAGAGTTGATGAAATATAGATTTTTAAATATAGATAGAATGGTGAATGTTAAGCCAGCCAATGACAGGTCATAAGCCCTGTAAATCCCTACACATCCATATGTCGAGTTTTCCCACTCGTTGCAATCCATTTTAGTCTTAGTAGTTCCCCGGTGAGTGAAATCTAGTCTTGTCTACAAACATTTGCACATCTTTAAAATATCGTTAAGCACAGAAAACTAGTACTTAAAAAAAGTTGAATTACATTTAATTTTTAGTTATCTCACGGAGAATTAAACCCGGAATTCTCGTGTGCGAGATGAGCATTTTTATCACTACTTCATTGAGGCTACCGATGTTTATTGCGCTATGTTTCTAAAGACGTCTTTAGGAAAACGTAATCAAATCAGAAACGTTAATAATATTTATAACTTGCACTGCGTCACAAAATTAGTCAAAAATGTCCACAAAAACCTGTGTAATCTCTCTAAGGACAATAAACGGAATACATCACTTTTTTTTGCGATGATATTGCAACCCAAAAGGATCGTATCGCAAAGCCGATATTATTTCGTTAGCCCAAAATCAAATTACACCATATAAAATTTTTATTTTTTTATTTATGGTAATACAGCTCGAAATCATGAACTAGTAATTGTGGCTTTCAAGCACTCGGGTATAATTAAATAGAGATGATGCTACATATAATTAGGTACAAATTATGTTTTAAAAATAAACGTTGTCGCGTCATGCCGCATCAATATACTATGCCAGTTTACTGTAAATTCAGAGCTGTGTCAAATGTTACGCCCTTTTACGCTGCTTCACATTTACTGACCGCTGCGCGTAAAACACAATTTCCCACCAAATACAAGATAAGTTCCGGAACCTCACTTGAATGGAAGACAAGACGGGTGCATGGTGTCGCATTCAGTGTATACATATATCGATGCTTTCAGGGCCCCGATTACAATGGAAAGTTTTTTTAAAATTATTTATTATTCAATTTTCTATGACGTAAAATTGAACTATCTGAACGAAAATGCGTATGAAAATTTGTCGGTAACTTTAATTGGACATGTTCCAAAAACAGTTTTATGTCAATATGTGATTTTTCTTAGAAAAAAATCGATTTTACTTTTTAGAAATTTGAGAACAACTCTGTTAAATTGCCATTGTAGTACGGGCCCGGAATTCTATAAACAGCACATAATGATTCGTCTTCTAAATTACTATTAGCAAAGGTGTGTAATTATCTTTACGCAAAATAGCTTTTTTGCGCATTAACTCTGATTATTTTTCGCCTCAACAAAGGAAAGGGTATCTTCCGTAACCGGTTTGGAGTAATTATTTTATTTATCACCTAAAAATGATCATGGAAACCAAAATGTTAAGTCTTATCATATCAATAGTAGACACAATCGAAGGACATTTGTGCAAGATGTGTAGGTTGTTAATATGAGGGGACATCACGTCGGGGTCACCAATCTAGTAATATACTTGTTGATGGATGGAACTTTTACCCCAGTTGGAGATGACAGAATAAAGTGATGTTATTCTTCTTCTTGCTTCGGTGTGGATTTATTAAATATTGAATAAAATACTAAGTTTGGTTATGAAGCGCGAAAGTAACGGCGATAACTGAATTGAACTGATGTACGTGTCTGAAATAAACTCTACACAACTACTGACTGCTAGTAGCAAGGGTTTTAGGGTTTTTATAGTAGTGGCCCTATAGTTTTCTCCGCTTCAGAGTGGCGAATTGAGATCATCTTCTATTACCCTGTCAGCAATTTGACATAATACGTGCTAGGTAATCAGTATTTTAGATGTTTAGATTATTTGTTGTTTAATTGCAAGAAATACATATTTCACCTTCTGCACTGTTCTTCAGACGATTGTAAGTGAGATGACAGCGGGCATTGGTTTTCGGATGAGTCCTACTGATGTATGAATACGAAAGAAACTAGAAAAAAGACGCATGTGGCATTCCATCCCGTCTGCCTCTGGTGATGGTAGTAGTAGTAAAAAAAGTTGCACAAAAACTTTTTTAATAAAAATATATACTCGTGTGATGCCATACACCGATGCAGTTTTCTATGCGCATTACTGTGAGAGTAAAAATACAAAAAAATATTTAAATTATTGAGTTGGTACGATATAATTCGAAGTGGACGAATTAACGTATGACGATATTGTATGAGAACTGAGCACAGCGTATCCACGCAATACGATTGTAGCATAAAATTTTCCATGTTTAACATAGGCGGGCGATTTTGCGCGCCAATTGCGTTTACGGGCGGGAAAACATGTTGACATAATGTGGCGGTCAGCGGCCGGCGGACATTACTCTGTACTGGACAATATTATTATTTCGGCGTTCCAAATTCCATCAGCCTATATTATACCGTATATGTACCTTATCAAAGAAAATTGAGACTATAGTCGGTCATCTCGATTACAATCAAATCGGCATTCTTGCTATCCCTTGGAAAATTATTTCAAAGGAATTATATTTTCTTATTTAGAAAAGTTTTAAGTCTTTCTCCTTTAAATTCACTTCCGTGAGAACTATGTTCTACTAAGATCTACCTTTGAAATAAAAATTGACTAATTTTTTTTTTTTACGAATATTTTTACAACGATCAGTGGTTTTTTTTATTGTTTAATAGACTATTAAACAAAGCCCAATTAAAAAAAATATATGTATCGTATTATCAGCGCTTTGATTTTTTTAAATTTTGTATTTTGTAAATTACTCCACGTGTAAGGTCTCAAGTGCTCTTCCCCTCTTCTGCTGATTTGTCTTTTTTTCATATATATTTTCAAGAAACTTCGCCGTACAATTGAATGTTCTAATTTTTACCGCACGTAAGAATTCATTTTTTATATATAATTTCCTGTAGGGCTGAACTTTCTCGTTGAAGGGTACACGGCTAAAACCGCCTCATTACATTTTAATTTTCTAGATATTAATGCCATTTTTTTCTACTGAATAAGTTTAAGTTGAGAATGGAATATTTAAAACGAAAAAAATCTGGTTTCTTGTCTAATCAATTGTGGGGAAATAAATATAAGGTCCGTCTTGCAAAAGACAGCCTAATTGTAAAACCGTACATTTTGTTATTTGTTCAATTCTTTATTTTGTATTAAAATCGACTATTTAATAAAACCAGTAATTAATATTCATGGATACGTATTCATTATATACATTATTCAGGTGGATTATATTGTACGAAATTTTACCGAACATTTTACAAAAATATCATAAAAATATTGATAAATATAACAGCAGAGATATGGAACGTTTATAGGGGAAAAACGAAGTCTTGATCTTTATAGGCAGAACAGGGAATGTCACACAGTAAGTCAATATGTCACTTTAACTAGCCAATGACAGATCTAAAGTAAACCTTGTAAAAGGCTACGCTTTCATATTATTTTCACAAAAATGATCGTCCTCTCTTTCGTAATATATATCAAACTTAATAAACTCACTAGAAGATAAAATCAAGTGTTTTTTCCCAGAAACACATAAATATACTCAAAATATTGTTGATTAAAATAATTGTGTTGATAATTTATTATAAGACTCCGAGTGGATAAAAATTGTGTTTCTTTAAAAAACATTTCTCAGAAAAAGTACGAGATTTAAATAAATATAATGTTTTTGTTAAATATCAAAGATATTGAAGGTTCTGTGATAATTGTCCATAGTAATACAGGCGGAAAGATGAAAAACATTTTTAATTTACTTTGTTCAATAAGCGTAACTTTCCCGGTTCTTAAAATTACATCTTTATTGGAAAAAACCTTGAAATATTCTAACTAGCCAAATATCTAGCCTCTAGTATAATGATAATAATAATTATTATTATAATAGAAAGTTAATAACACAAAGCCTTTATTGTAGCTATAAAATTTAACAAGCCGATAGTAAAGTGGTTTGAGGATAAAATTTAATTTCCTTCGTTTAATATTTTCCTTTAAACTTTTCAGCTGAATTTTTTAGTAAGTTCGAATAAATTTATTACAACATTATTTTAATTAGTTGCCGATTTACATAATTTGAATAATTTATTATATCGGGTTTATCATTGAATGTTAAGCATAATTACATATTCGGGGGGTAATTACTTTAAAATCAGTATTTTTGAGTTCCAACTAAAAACACATATTTGTATCTTCCTCCATGAATTTTGAATGCATGACTTGTCTATTTGTACCCTAGTTGTAGTAATAACACCGCGATAGATTTAACGATAAAATATGTACTCATTAATGGGATATATTTATTAAATAAAATAAAAAACATTTTCAAAATGTATATTAATATACCCGCTTTCCTCTCTTCTTCTCGTTTTATTTTTTCTTTCTTCTCTTTATTTGTATTATTTCTCACGATTTTAATGATTTGCATTAACAGAAATTGCAAATTGGTTCTGATACGAAGAAAATAGAATCTACTTTTGCTAGGTGTTTTTTCCATTGCATGCAACAAAAATTAATTAATACGTAGTTGGAATTAACACGGTATCATGAAACTTCTGTATAAAATAAATTGTAGGATTTTCAATAAACAGCTCAATCCACGATATCATTTTCAGATTCAATTCATTATGGAATTCTTTTTTATCGAAGGATCATCAATAATAAAATCCAAGAATTATAAAAAAAATATATCTACATTGTGCTCATACTTAAACTAATGGTGCAAAAAAAATAAAAACTGTATGTGCGTACAGTCCATTCAAACCTTTAATTAATATTGTTTAATGTGTTGAGCGTTACAATATTTTTTGTATTAAATTATGTTCAAATGAGCATGCTTACACAAGCAAAAGTTGAACTGCACATTGACATAGGCTTTTTAACATTCAAACCCACTGCATCTTCCTACAATAGGCAAGATAAAGCAGATAACTAAAAATATATAATGGTGAGCTGATTTGTGTTGTACTGATGGACGTCACATTAAAAAATAAAACATTCGTTTATTTTTCCAATCAGTTTATATGTCATCATTATTATAAATCCATTTCCTCACCCAATGATGACACCAACCGCAGCGCACCTTGCTAATTTTTGCTACATGAAAGTAAGATGATCAGTCTTACGCTTCGGGTGCCAGCCAGGGATTTTGAAAAGTCTAATGTAAAAACAACTTTTTAAATAAACTCTTTATGTCAACTACATCAAGAATTGAACCCAAAACCTCTTGCATGGTAGGCAAACGCGCTGACCACTAGGCCAAGAGGCGGACAGTTTTTTTATATGTTTTTATTAATAAATTTCATAAATGGTACAGGTTTTATTTTTATTCTATACAAACCTAGCTTATATGTACATTTTTAAAAATACCGTTTTGCGTCATATTTTTTTTAACAAATATTTATTTAGATAAGAGTAACAGAGGGGTCCGAAATAAGCTAATAAATTCCTGTTATAAGGGCTTTACTTTAAAAGGTTGAAGAATACAGGATATAAAAGATGGATGACAATTTGTGAGTGTTTTAAACTAATAATGACATCTAACCGCAGTTCACATGATCTACGTTGCTGTTTAATAAAATTTGACATAAAGACTCATAATTCTACAAGAAAAAAAAACACACAGGGGGTAAAGGGTGGATGTCAGTTGATATTCAAACTTTATATCATGTACCCTTCAGTAATAATAATGTACAGTCCATTCAAATATTTCCTAACCTTTGCTTGTGTGTGGGTAACAGTAAGTTTTCATATAAATAATTCAAATGTGCGTGCTTACACATCGAAAAGTTTACTTGGTTCACCGACAGGCACTAACAAATTAACATAGAATTATTAAACATTGGAAAGCACTGTAACTGCGTATCCAACAAACAAAAGCCAAATAAAAATATGTATTATGACAGTATAAAATCAAAACCCTTTCGTGCTCTATGGTTACACAGCAGTTTTAATTTTATTTATCAAGTTAATTTAAAGAAACATACAATCAAAAACGATTAAATTACCTAATTAAGATAAGGTTGAAATAATAATCATAATATTAAATCATTTACTCTGGTGTGTGTAAGCGTGTCTATCATTGAAAAGCAAGTGGGAGTGTATTGCAGCCAGATACAATAATTCTTAACTTATTTTTAAATAAATTAAGGGGTACGTCAAATATATCAATAGATAAAAAAAAGGAATTATAATTTGAACAAGAACAATAGAGGAAAGAGTGTTATACATATTACTGCTACAGACTGGCAGTTGGAATAAATATTTATTTTGTGTCACGCGAAAGGGGACATGATAATCAATTTTGAAGAGTAGGTTTGAAGAGTCTACTTTATTATTAAATAATTTATATAAATAGCATAATTTAGGTAAAGTGCGCCTATTTCCAAGGGTAAAAAATCAATTATGTTTAGAAGATTGGCTGTAGGTGCAAAGCGTTTTATTTTTTTTATAATCGAGGTATTTAAAAAAATAAGTTACTCCTAACAGATTCTTACGCCATATTTTGACCAAGTTAGCAAGACAGTTCGTGATTTATTCATCTAATATCCGGGACTCCATTACTAAACTTTGGAAAATTAATACTGAGGATTCGTCATAATGATCACTACTAAATTATTTCAGAGCTCAACACGTTCAAGGATTTCAACGTTCTTATAGCGACCTTTTTATCTTTTATTCAGATCAATTACATTAAATAATTTTCGGAGTTCCAAAAATGTTCGAGATTTTCTTTTTAATGATACACCTTACATTCGAATTTCTATCAAATATTTTTCCTGGAATAATTTACAATAAGTACTTCTGTGTTACTTTGTGCCTTCAAAAATCTTTAATGAGAAATATACTTGTGCTTTCGAGCACGATATATTTTATATTATTATTCCATATTTGTCGATTTGTATATTTCTCAATTAAAATGCTATGATTTTTTTTTTACCTTGAGAATGTGTACAAAGATAACATATTGCGACAAAAAATGGTTTTACATATGAAGAAATTTTATCATCACATTTCTGTCCACACCTGATGGTGCATAGGGCACTACATTAGAAAGTTAAATATAACTTATCGATCATCTATTACATGAAGGTGTGGTAATCAGTTTTACGCTTTGGGTGCCAGTCTAGAGACAATAAAACAGACCATTAAGCATTTTTACATCAAAATAATAGGGGTGGGTATAAAAAATATGAACATATTAACATAAAGGACATACACAAGTAAATTCAAGCAATAAAATAAAAAACAGAGAAAAAACAAATCAAACGAGACAATTGAAATATTGTTTAAAGATAGTTTTTTTTTTATGTCTTGAATTGAGATAAAAAGAAAAAGGTTGTTTATTCGAAGTTTTGTAAATGACATCATTAAGGCTGTAGTCTCATAAAAAGTTATAAATTCATACGATTTATACATTTTAAAATGCTTTTTTTCAAAATTGCGCAATTAAAAAAATAGGGTAAATATGCATTGAATAAAAACAATAATTTTTAAGGCATTTCTGTTTAAAAATACTAAAAGGTTGTACATAACTAAAATATAATTTCTTTTTGGCTGGCAGATTGCGCCTCTTAAAATGAAGATCATACTTACTTTGGCACATTATAAAATGTAAAATTTGTTTAGATGAATTGAACAAAAGAACTGCCAAAAAAAAACCTAATCTTTCGTTTTTGAAAAGACGTACAAGCATTTAAAATTACATAAATGTCAAGGTATTTTTCTTTAATTCTACGTGAAATTATGGCTTTAACATAACATATTTTAGTTCACAACCCACATTTTATGGAATGAGGTATATACTTTGAATTTTATTTGAGAAGTACTTTTTGGTTGTAAATATTTTGTTTCTACATTATATTTTTAACAAAATTTCAACGCCATTTGACGGCCGATATGAGTAATAATATTTTGCTTAAAACGTACCGCATATATTAAAAACTTACAACCAAAACATTCTTCCTAAATATATATTTGTGTGCATTATATACAGCGTTTTAAAATAGCTAAATCGTGTTATTTTTTACTTTTTATCAGACTACAGGCTAAAACAAGACAATAAAAATGATTAGACAAAAAATAACCACTTGTATTTTAAAAACTCAAAAAATATTTGGCGAATTTTTTCTCTGTAAGGACCAGGGATGGTATACTGAAACTTCTCTATCCCCTAGAGAGCGATTAATTTAGGGATTTTTATTTTTTGCATGCGTTTACACTTTCCTTCGTATCGGGCCACAATGATAATTAAACGTCAAATATATATGAACACGTGAAATCAAACGTGATGATTTTAATTTAGAACATTATTGCAACCTTAAGCGTTACTTAAAAAACTTAATGAGGTTGAATTGACCAAACCGTAATCGGTTTTTTCCGCTTTTTAACAGTTTTATACATTACTTGACATTTGATCATCAGTGTGGCCATTACATAAAGCAAAGTGTCGCCGCATTAAAAAAATAAAAATCCCCAAATTTACCACTCTCTACGGGTAAATGAGATTTAGAATACCACCCCAGCACGAAAAAGATTAAGTCAGTAAAAAAAAGTTGTAGTTTTTTCGTCAAAATGGTCGAAATTTGTTACCGAAAAGTGTAAGATAATACAACTCATTTTAATAAAAAAACAACATTAAAATTATATTATTAATATTTAAAACATTAAATTTGTGGTCAAAAATTTCATAAAAAAATTGTTTTACCCACTTACCGACTTTTCTATGTCCACCGGTTTAAAAAGTACTCCTTTTTTAGTCAAAAATAATTGTACAATAACCGTGGTGAAGGTGGCTAGTGTGATTTGTATATTGGTGTTAAAAATGTCCTGACAAAATACGGGTACGTCACAAAACCCGTAGACATAAAAAAGTCGATGAATAATTATTCACTTGAATTTTTGTATTTTTTTTAATGCAACTGGCCCTAGATGAAGGAGATTAAACAAAGTAATTAATTTTAATGTTCCTTATTCCTGTTATATATATATATATATATAAATATATATCACAATACACGTCTATCATTTTCTAAGCGGCGTGTATAATAACAAGCAGAGTGGATTGAGCCAGGACATAGCATAAGTGAAGAATTAAGGACTATTAACTCGCCGAGGTCGCCACGTACTGATATTCTTAAGTACCGTTTACATATAGACAATATAGGACAATGTTGTCTTGTCCCAGCTCCGTGAACATCCTCGACTGCGCAAGAGAGAACGCTGGGACAATACGAAAATTCGGCAGCTGTTCACACGTGAGCGTTGGGAAAATGAATACACAACAGCGTTTATTACGAGCAAGTTCACGAAAAATATGATTTATTTTACACTAAGATGTAGTGGAATTATAAGATAACGAATTAAATAGTAAAACGGTTTTTTTCTGCGTCCGTTTTCGGCAGAAAAAATAAGCGGGAGCGTCACGAGCAAATCGTTATTGACGTAAAGTCCTGTCCATGCGCGTTCACGTGATGACAGAACGGCCGCGCGCGGTTTTGGGATTAATTATGGTTTCGCTGAGATAGCCTGCCCGTCTATCTCCGTGACAATGTCCCACAAATTACTGTGTACACGTTCTGTTTCCGTAAAAGGTAAGAGGGTTTATCTACTAATACACTAACGAGTAGGGCTGGGAGGCGTGTATCGATCGGGGGTCGGGCTGGGCTGCTCCTTCGTCGCCGTGGTGTGTTATTAAGGACGCTGTCCTAGTTTGTAGGATTGGGTTTTCATATTGAGTGTGGTGAATAAGGTTGGTTGTTAGGTTGGTTGATATGTCGGTTGATAGATTAGTTAGTAGGTATTGACCGGGATGCTAGATTTTGAATAGGTCGATGCTAGGTTTTCGTCTCGAATTAGCGAATTTATGAATAATGATTTTCTTTTTTTGGGCTTAGTAGGTTTGAATTATTTGGCCGGCGGAGGGGTAGTAACAGTTTTGGTACTCCCGATCGGACTTGTTTCTTCCAGTTAACTAACAAGCTAATGATCTAAGATACCCTATCGCTGTCAGAATTTGGAAAATTTGATTGAGGGTGACAGACAAATTGACTGCCTACTTAGGTTGCTCTGACCGCGATAGGGGCAATGAAAGCAGTAAATGTTCATTAAAAAAATAATAAAATGCGAATCTTTTGTAAACAAAGAACTTTTTTTTTTTTAATACCGTTCATTACAGCTAAAAAAATTGTTTTTGCAATGTGCGGATCTGAAATGAGGCCACAAGACCTTTAAAACAGATCCGGATAAGTGAGTGGGGCTTTCAATGTTTACACGTGGACAATGGTCGAGTTCTGGGCCAAAACAATACAGTATTGTCCACGTGTAAACGGCTTTTTAATCATCATGTTCTCCTGGTCAGGACAAAACGATTAGGAGAACATGGTGGGAAGATTATACCAGTTTAAGGTTCTGAAATTATATATTCAACCCCATTCAAAACTAGCAACAGCATTGTTATGAGGTAAAATCCCCATGTTATAATGAAGATCATTTTCATACGTGTTTGAGCTGCTGTGATCACAATTTGACTGGATTAAATCCAAACATATACATAATAATAGGGTATTTTTACAAATCAGGAATAACGTTGAAAATGTATTTAATAATTTCAAGCGAATAGGGTGTGTCTCGTGTGTTTTTTTTTTACATTTAGGTTGAAATGTTTTAATATTTAGTATTGATTTTAAGATTTCTGGAAGATTACTGAAGTTTTTTTTTCCCAACATAAAAATAAAGATTTAAAGTTGCATTTGTATTGCATCTGTGTAGAGTTAAATTATTTGGAAATCTAGGGTTTCGAAAGTTTTATAAATAGGTTTTTTTTTTCTTTGAAAGTTTGTATAATAGATGTTTTTTGAACATGTCATCAATTGAGGGTATATCTAGTTCTTTAAAAATTAAATTTGAAGAGTATGTTCCAGGCTTTTTTAATATAATTTTAGCGGTGGTTTTTTGGGCAATCAAAAGTGGACGTAATAAGTTTTCTAACTCTTTTTACTACAGCATTTATTTGTAATTTCCATTTCATATAACTATCTAGGTTTGTAATTGAGTAATTTGCGTAGAAAATTGTATTTTCGAACTGGCCTTTTTTAAAACTTCTTAAAAAAATGTAAACGTCGAATTGAATACTAATTTTCCATTCATATTCATGAATATTAAATTACTTTTATTCGATTATTTTCGTTTTCCAATTTTGACAGTGGAAATGAATAAAGCGATTTAGTATTCAGACTAATAACAATGAATGATACCTCAGATCTCCGAGTAATCCCTAGTACAAATGTAACACAAACAATGGAAATTATTATAAATGATTCAACCTTAACTAATTTGACATTGCACGAAGCTAACGATTTGTGGGGGAAGGAAACAAAGGCGTAGACGGCGCGGCGGACTATCTGCGATGCATAAAGAACGATAAAAACGACGGTGAATTATAGATATAAAGCGATAAAAAATAGACGATAGCTAAAGAAAAGCGGTAAAAACTCAATAGAAGAGAGCATATTTAATCAAGCGAAATAAAACGATAACTTGCTCAATAAAGCGAAAAGAACTAAAGGATTGTTTTTGAATGAGGAATTTCAGTTTTTTTTTTATTTGTTAAAAGACTCTAAAACTAAGCAAAAAAATGTATTTTTTATTTTTATGTATCTAATTATCATTGATCAGGGGATATTTTATAATTCAAGTTTTGTAATTTTTTCACTACTTCGCGCGTGACGTCACTAGTTTCATTCGGCGAGTTTCCCTGATTGGTGGGTTAGATTATCGGAAACCGGAAATCTATCACAACACTATTATTGTTTGATTTAAAAGAACTTGTGACGTCATTTAAAGTAAATCGTTTTTATTACTTCTGTTATACATTTTAGAGAAACTTCGCCGAGATCCGTACATTATGTAAGGCTGAGAAGATCAATATAAAATATTGATTAAGTTTAATGATTTTAGGATCTTTCGATAAAAACAACACCACTAAAACTTAGCGGTTCATAAAATGTACATACAGGAAATGCAACAGAATTTTCATTTCCCAATACGCGCTAAGATCAATATACAATATTGATTAAGTTTAATGATTTCAGGAACTTTCGGTAAAAACTACACCACTGAAGCTTAGTGGTTCATAAAATGTACATACAGGAAATGTAACAGAATTATAATTTTCCAATACGCGCTAAGATCAATATACAATATTGATTGAGTTTAATGATTTCAGGAACTTTCAGTAAAAACTACACCACTGAAGCTTAGTGGTTCATTAAGTGGACTTGGAGCAAATACATATGCAACAGAATTCTCATTTGCCAATAGCAGGAATGCTAAAATACATACAATACGTACTTTATCGTGTAATTTTGACTGCGCAAAGACTTAACTATAGAGATGAATTCTAAATTACTACCGGTGAGTTTCTCTGGGGGAACATAGTAAAAGTTCCAGGTGAGTAGTAAACTGGGTGATATTGCGAGCTTTCCGTCATAAAATAGCTAGAAACGTCTGAAGCGAGCTTCGCATAACGGAAGCGGGACTTAACTATTAAAGTTCTGCCGGTGCAACAGTCGCGAAGGTGAATTCCGTTTATTAACTTCGGATTACACCCGTTAGTGATGCGCGCGACCAATTTGCGAAAATAATCGAATTGCGACCATTAGTTATAAAATAAAAACTTAAACGAGCTGAAATACAATATTAACCATATTTTATAAGTATGTAGACGAATACTGGAACAAAACAGAAACCCTAAAATAATTCTGGATAAGTCATCTTTTTTTCTCTCGGATTTTGTAGCCTACGACCATTTTTCTTAGTATTGAAGATGCATCTAGGAAACATATTTTGTTTAATCAAACGTACAGTACCTACAAGTCAGGGGCGAACCGTGCATAGAAGTGATTATGCGCAGCTTACCATTATATTTGACTAACTATAATAATGTTTTATTGTAACTTTATTTACAGAAAAACAAATAAATGATTAACATTTATTTTTAATCATTTCCACCGTTTGTATTTTTATCCTATTATAAATATAAATTTTAATAAAACGCGCCCAGCGCCTGCGATGAGCCAAGAAACTAGCCGATTATTCCAGCTTACTTTTTCATACAAATAAGTACTATATTTTGAATGTATTAACTCCAGTGCGGGTTTTTCCTCCTAGATTCAACTTGCAGATTACACAAATTATTTAAAGATTCTTGATTTGGAAAACAGTGTTTCAAACATAATTTCTTAAGGACTATTTTTCTTTGAGATCGTACTTTTGACATAAGACCATAATTACTTTCATGCGTCATATTGCAGGACATATTGTGCTCCACGCGGCCGTTTTTATCACTATTAATTACTTGAACAATTCGGCCAGTTCACATTTCAATTAAATACCTAATATCGACTGAATTCAAAGTGGTATTTTTTATTTATTTTTTAGTGAATTATATATAAAAGTAATGGATAATATATCTATATTATATATCACGAAGTTACATCGTTTGAGTTGATTTCATGGATGAGAGTTGTTTTATCACACAAAACCACAGAAAAATATCGATTAAATGTAAATATTACTTACATTATATTATGTACTTTCTATGTAGGTACAAATATATGATATTTTTTATAGCTCACCTGTAAATAAAATCACCATTCGCCACTGCTACAAGTATATTTATGAGTAACCTAAAATATTTGTACGATTGTCAAGAAGAAACCGAACAAGATTTTCTTACACGAAACACAAATTCTAAAAAACAAAAAAAAATTGAACAAGACGTTCCGTGGACTCATATAATACAAGCTAAATTTTGCAAAAAAACAGAGATAGAAAATTTAAAAAAAAACAGTCTAAACTAACTTACATAAAATGAAAAATAAATGCAACCTTAAATACCGAATAGTTCGATAACCGAAAGAAATGATTATTCAATCACCAATTCTCAGTATTCTCATCACAACACCGATGAATGTATTACTTGCGAAGTGTTGATTTTGATCATTACTTGCGCTGTACCGAGATATATGATATCGCGTTTTAATAAATCTGTTTTACGACACAAACTGTACCTATACAAAAATTCAAAGGAATTTAATTAATGACACGCTTCGGAAAAGAGGGAATTTTTCAATCACGTCGTTCGTCAAAGGGTTAATATGCTCGAATAAATCAAAAGGAAAATTTTAACACAAAAACAATAAAATCATTTCAATTTTGTTTCAGTTTTACCTTTCCAATATCAGATATTAAATCTAATACAAAGGTGAAACTTTCAGATTAAAATTTTAATTAGTTATGTGGGAACTCATATTTATAGCATTTTATTATTTTTAATTTCCACGAAAGAACATAAAACAATTTTGTTATTATTGTATATTAAAACAAAATTATACAATAAAATTTGTAATTTATTATTGAAAATAAAATACGAGTGATACTTTAATCCACAAATTTGGAATATCCAGTGGCCGGTTTCATCGCTTTCGCGACATCTTCGAGACGTATCTTTATTAAGAATGGAAAGGATGTATTA
The DNA here is from genome assembly GCF_059751315.1 of Micrasema longulum. NCBI lineage: Eukaryota > Metazoa > Arthropoda > Insecta > Trichoptera > Brachycentridae > Micrasema > Micrasema longulum. The sequence goes on from NW_028278670.1 coordinate 139,661, forward strand.
ATACAAAGCTGAGGTAAGGATAGAGAATCCAAAATTATATGAGAGTAAATTAAATTAAATTATTTTCGTCTTAAGGATCATTTACTAAGTATTACTCGTCTTTTATTTTCTATAATAAATAACAATGAACTTCCATTAAGAATTTTTACTTACAAATTAAATGTTTTATATAATGTGTAATTAAAATCGCAACCTATTTTTACGACGTCTGAATGATTTTGTAAATCTTTTAAATAAATCACCCATTAGAGAAAAATATGAGCACATTTTTTTCAAATATTTTGTCAATTGCGAATAAAAAAAAAAGATAAAATAAATATTTTAAGAATGAAGTGGAGAATCAAAACTTTTTCTATAAATAATATATATTTTAAAAACAGTCCACATTGTGCTAGAATGATTTATTTATTGTATACGCCCGGAGGGCTTTTATATGACAGGTACAAAATTTAAATTCAAGCGATTCATGGTAAAAACATGTCATATTGATTGATTTGGTGTTTATTTTGTAGAACTCCATATTTTAACTTATAACATAAGAAATCCCCATTACCTATTAAACTCTTAGCTTTGCCTTTAACTATTGGTTTTCCCCGCAATCATAATTTATGTACATGCTATAGTTCATAAGATTATTTTTAATATATTGAGTTTTTCTACTGACATTTCTTGGCGGAACTGCATTTTAATTATAATTATAAAAATACTTTATAGTTTTATTCCACTTTTATTTAAAATTATTTTATAATTTTTTCACCAGTGACCGGGTTTCGTCGTGACCGACATCGTCAGACTGGTTGACCAAAAAATTTATAAAATAATTATAAATAAAAGTGGAATAAAACTATAAAGTATTTTTATTATTAGAATAGATTATTTTTATTTGTTACTTAAGTACCTTGAATTATATAACTATATAAGGACATTCAATCCATCTAATCTTCACATTCGCTTGAAAATGCCCTAACAAGGCGAAACAATTGTCACGATTTTGTTGTTTTTACATTTGTAAAAATAAAACAAAGTGTTCAGTAGACTCAAATCAGTGTTTGATTTCTTATTTTATAAGTAAAACAAGTCAATATAATGTAGGTCTAATTATAATATATCTAATAAACAAAAAATATTATATATATATTTTTTAATACAAAATTTATATTTGAAGCACAAACTTTATGGTTATTTATTGTATTCAAATAAATATAAAACATGTTTGTTTTTCACCGCTTACTTTTTTTTTTCTTCCGACCGGTTTTAATTGTGTAGCTTTGAAACCGGTCAGTAGAAGAAGAAAAAAGGAAGTGGTTAAAAACGAAGTTGTTTTATATTTATTTTATTAGAAATATAAAATATGTCATAAAAGTAGGTAGGTACACAATAAAATGTTTTTGAAAAACAAAGTATTAGGCGAAAAATTGAAGTGTACAGTAGGTGTTATTTAAGTGTAGGTAATTTAAATACAAAAAGTCAAAGTGATTCTTATAGCATTCGAATAAAGTAAGTTATTTTGATTTCATCGCCGTAAGCATTTTAATCTAAAAACTGAAAATGGAATACGAAACATTTCTCGATACTCGTTTCCGAGCCGGTGTAATTTTTGTTTTTCATATTATGGCTTTTACCATTCTTGGTAATGCTACCCAGAAACAAACAGTGAATACTAATGGTAAATGGGAGCAAAACAAAATTACAGACAAGACAGAAAAAACACCTATAAATAAACCTTAAACATTTAAAAAATAGGTACATGGAACATAATAGATCTTAAAATTAAAATTATCCGCCGGTGTAATTAAACACAGGCAAACATAGGCGAAATGGTGAATGTTACACAGTGTGTAAAGTGGCCACTTAAACCAGCCAATGACAGGTCATAAGCCCTGTAAATGCCTAGACTTCCATATACCCTTATTTAAGATATTCTCCATCCCTGTTGTAATTTGTTAATTATAATTACATTTAACTATTTTAAAACAAAGGAATTCATTCTAAAATAAAAATGTTAAAAACCTACATACCTACAGAACTTCTAAGGAAAGGGAAATTCTACGCAGTTAGTAGGAAATACTTTTTATCGTCATCATATCCGCACCCGATGATGCATAGAGCACTGTATTGGAACACCAAATGCAACGTATCCTAATCATCTGTTGCATAAAGGTAAGGTGATCAGTTTTACCGTGATCAGACTTCTAACATTATTTTTTAAATAATATATAGTTTTAAAAGTCAGTAAAATTATAAGACGGATAACTTAATGAACCACTTTTAACAACGTAATAAAAAGGCGAAACATCAAAAGCTATTAATGTTAGCTTCACGGTTCGGGGTTGGGGGTGAGAAGATAAATAGTAGTCGGTTAATGTTGGTTACATACTATGAGATGAGGCGGGGTTGAATAATTAGCACATGGACATTAAATTGCCAAAGTAGAGCAGCCGTGGAAATCGTACGACTCGCAGGAGACGAAATTAGCAGCTCGCAATGTCCTAGCAGTCCGACCAAGTGCCAACCTAAGCATATAGCGAGAGATTTAAAAAAATGGGGATTTTTACAATTGAGGTCGCGAAATAGGCAAACAAGGTGTTCTGTGGGTGTAACTACTAGCATACAATAAAGTATAAAAATATTTTATTTTTTACGTTTTCACAAGAGATTCTTAGTTGAATTTGTCAAAACAACTTTATGATTTTAAACGAAATCAATTGTTTAAATCGTTTTTACATACAATACCCGGCAATATATATCGTACGTCGGCATTTAGAAAGAGACATTCGGCTTTGTAGAGCTTTGTCTTTGTCATACACGTGTCCGCCGGTGGTTGTTAAGCGTTCTTAAGGACGGTTGGGACAATTTTAAATTAACTATCAATAAAATAAACTATCAGACTTAAATAAAAACTACGAAACTAAAAATAAAATGAACTATTAGAAGTTTCGATAATTAAATAAATGTAAGCATTTTTATAACTGATGACTTTTGAGATGTCAAACGTTAGAGAAGAAGTGGTCATTTATTTTTGTTCGATTTACAAATTAATACGGTATTTCAATTTCAACTCATAAGTCACGAGTCATTACTAAGACCCAGGCGGTTCGTCATACTTACACATAAAATATTTTACCTAATCTAATAACGTCTAAATTGAATTTTTGAACGGGGATTTTTTTTTATTAATAGCTTATTTGGGATTTCCAAAATTGATTGAATATATAATATACCCACCTCTTTTAATTGGGAGTTATTTTCCTTAACTCTCTTTTTTTAGCCTCTAATTAGCTTTTTTTGTTCCTAGCAATTAGTAAATCTAAAAATACCGTATTAATTAGTAAATCGAACAAAAATAAACGATGAATTATTCTCTAACGTTTAACATCTTATAAGTCATCAGTTATAAAAATGGTTAGATTTATTTATAATGTTATTTATAACTTATAATGCTTACAATTATTTTAAGAATGAAAACTTTAACAGCTCTGCTATGATTCGAATTTGAATCGTGCAACAGAGACGACGCTCTACAATGTCAAGTTTGATGAAATGGCCGACAGACCTTTCTAAGTGCTGATGTACAATATATAATGCTGGGAACTGCACTTGTGCTGGAGTATTGATTGACATCATATAATTTATTAAATCGGCATCAACATTGCGTAGTAACATGATAAAATTTATTAAGTAAAATGATTTATTATCAGACCACTGGAATTTACATAGTTTGCGAAAGCACAGCTATTTTAATATATGGGTGTAGTTGCAAACTAAACACAAATATATATAGTTTCATTTTATCTGTGTTTAGTTTATAAATACACACTTACTGCAGATGGAAAGATTTGTGCTTTCCAGAACTGTATAGTAGTGATCCAAAATAAATTCAAGTGGTCTCAAAACAAATTGTTTTATTTAATCAATTTAGATTTACATATGTGCTATACAGGACTAGAAGATATATTGAAGACATATGTTACCCTTTAGTCAGGCCCGTCGGCTAAATTGAGGCATTCTCTCATTATGTCGATAAATGAAAATTTAATAAATCCCGTTTCTCGGAAAGCAATTTCAATATTCGCCGTAGACATTTAAATATTGCCAATAAATCAGACAGAAACAAACACTTTAAATAGCTTTAGCGAAGGAAGATTTATGTTTTCAAGACAATATTAAATTGGCTATAATGTAAACACTGTAAACAATATAACGCGAGACTTAAAGCGAGTGAAGGGGCGTGTTTTCTTATATTTTATTTATTTTCAGTTTTTATTCAACACCGCTATATTTTGGGAAAACATATAATACATGTTTCATCTATTCGATTGGCGAATGTAAAATTGAGGTATACTATCGCTTTCTATTGAACTTTTACTGAACAATAAAGACATGTATATATGTATTTAAATAAGAAGATAAAAAGAGTATTGACCGACCGTAACTAGATTTACAGCCGAAACTGAAGCCGAAATTCGGTTTCTGTTCTAGTTTCAGCTAACGCAGAAAGCGAGACTTCGGTCTGTCACTAAAAGACTATATCGTTAATTTACCAACATAATCATCTAAACAAGTCGCTTATTGAGTATATTTTAGCATCATGATTCTATGCAAACAAAAATGTATACACTTCCATCAAATTTTCATAAAACAAATTAATAAAATAATCACTCATAATCAGGGTAGTAGATGTCATGCTTTGCTAAGCGGATTACAGGCACACGCGATTTGTTAATCTGAAGCGTGTTGTACGGATGGACATGGTAAAAAGTTATTTTTTTACTGCGGGAATTGTATTACTGACTTATCTATACGCATTTGCAATGTGTACAAAGGTATTATGAGAGAAATATTTTTATGTACGCTTGTCTAACAAATATGCCACAAAAAATGAGGCCCCTGGAGTGGTATTCTGAAAGGAATTGCGAGTGAGGAGATCGCTCTGTTAGCGTGTATTTAGTACGTAAAAACGCGTTAAAAATGCGTTTTCTACGCGCGCTTTTGCGTTTAAAATACCACCCCTCTAAGTCTTACGGCTTTAGGCTTTAAGGGCAATAACTAGAATATCAATCTACCAGGGTAACAAAAAAAGTAAGAGGTCACATCTCACATCATTCACAGTGGGATATATCTAGTGACACAAGGTAAAGTAAATCTGTTCACCCTTATCCATTCCGGTAATCTCACCTGCGGTAAACAGGTAATCGATAATGTTCTTCAAAATATACTTTTGATTTACTGTATACGTATGTATATCACTTTTATTGGCAGATTAAATAGAAAAATTAAACAATGTAACATTTTTAGCAATTTTTTTGTTAAAATATTTGAGTTTGTAAGTGAAAATTCTTGATGGAAGTTCATTTTAATTTATTATAGAAATAAAAGACGAGTGACCTTATGTGATCTTACCTCTGTTTTGTATAAATACATTAAAGTTCTTGATAAAGATACCAGTCTTAAAGATGTTGCGAAAGCGATGAAACCAGTCACTGGATATTCTAAATTTGTGAATTCATCATCATCATTTTACTCGTCTTTTATTTTTATAATATATTTTTTTGTTAATTTATTGTTCTCAATTTGTATCTCACTGAGCATCTATCGAATCGTCAAAATCCTAGGTATTAGAATAATACATATTTATGTTGTTTTCTGTAATTATAACTATGTTTCATAATACATTAAAAATTTTACTCGTCGCACAAAATATGTAGATATTTCGCTTTGTAAAAACACTAGTGAACGTAGATATTTTGTTTTATAAAAATTCACGATATTTGCACATATACCGTTTCGCTAAAATTTTGATTCATCAATCGATCGATCTCATATAAATATAAGAATCCGTATACATCAAAAAACGCATTTTGGTTTTCTTGTAGATATTTTGTTTTGTAAAAACAGTTCTCTTATAGTCAACGCGTGTGTTGTTTTTTTTTTTCAAAAATAGTTTGTATTGATTTAAAATATTTTGTCGATATTATTTAACTTAAAACGAAAAAAAATGCCAATCTCTTGCTTCTTAACTAGAATGAAAGAACTGCAGTAAGATGTTTTAGTTACCGATGCTGTTTATGTCTAGTTAGTCTTAACTATGCACAACACTCTTTCTTCTATCGTTCTTGCTCTAACTATAATGCTTTTTTTTCATCTATTGATATATTTATCACGCCCCTTAATATATTTAAAAATAAATAAAGACTCATTCATTCTGGCTGCGATACGATTCCACTTGTTATTTAATGATGCTCACACTTACACAAACCTGAAAACTTACTCCCACACAAATACACACAAACACACCTCTACTCTTACTCACATCCAAATACACATAAACACACCCTTATGTTGTACCACAATTGAATATGCATGATTTTTATTTAGAAACTTTGCTGGTCTGTCTTTAAACCGTATCTTTGTTATGTTATTATATCATTGTCGACTGTTTGTTTCTGTAAAATAAATAAATAAATAGACAAAACTGTAACAAATGCATTAAAAAGATGGTTCTTCGATTTTTTACCTGGCACATGAACCATACTTTTTGTTTATTTTGAAATAAGTGATATCGGGTGATTTTAAAACTTATGCCATATAATTTTTGTAAGCGCTAGAGAAAAATCGGCAATATCTATGTCAACAGAAAGTTCGAGAAAGGTTTCCGCCAAAACTCGAGTGCCATTTCCCATCTAAAATAATCCCCATACGTTTCATTCCAGTAAAGCCGGGTGGGAAGAAAATTCTGGAAGCGAAAACTTCTGATTGATTCCTTGTATAATTGAGGGCTCTACAGTGACGGGTCGAGCAAGCGCCGTACTGAGGGTTCTCTCTTCGTTTCATGCGTAATGAATTCAGCAAAATATACCGGTTTAATATAGAACTAGAAAGACAGAAATCCCTTACCGTAAACAACAAATTAACCCTTTCAGCCCTGAATTAATTCCTGTGGACATAAAAAATATTTTCTTTTCCGTGCTTACTATAAGAATTATTTGAAAATATTAAGTACATTTTTTTTAAAAAATCTTTTATACTTTATAAAATATTCAAATGTCATTTTTAATGAAAAATATGTCTTAAATTGATAATGAATCGATAAAAATCATGTTACGTGTGGTATTATCTTACAATGCATGTTTATTCGATAAAATTAGTTTAATTTTAGTGAACAATATAGAAAACTTGGCTTAAATATCATTAAAAAGGACGACTAGAACTCGTCCTAAAAATTAAAAAAAACAAATAGAAGCTAATTGTCAAACTAAAAAACGAACTTTTCCAAGTTATGCCGACTACTACATGTAATGAAAAATCAACTCGCGCACTTTTTTCATTTCAGTAGGAGAGTAAATAAATCTTTAATATCGTGTATATTTTAATGAACACCCGGGTCGTAAAGGTTAACTTCGTTGCCAGAGGACTCGATTATTAATTTTCATTTCGGTCTACAGACATTAACGAGAGCGTAGCGTTGGGGTTGTTTAGATAGAAATGCTACACTTACTTGTGTTTTAATAATCATTGCAGTTCGTGGTGATCGGAAATCGTATAATTTTTGAACCACGATTTATTTTTGCACTTATTCATATTTTTTCGTGAATTTAAAAAATCTAATATCGCATTCAGTCACAGTGCCGACAAAATTGACGCTTATTGAAGTTATTTTTTTTATAATATTGATGTTTTTTGTTGATATTTCTTGATAAAACTCCATAGTTAATGATAATGATAAAATTTATAAATAAACTTATCAATGAAACTTCTTGGTTTAGTTTTACTTTTTATTATTTTGACCAACGAGCGCTTTCGCCTAAGTAGGCATCTTCAAGACTGGTGATTTGTTTACAACGTTTACAGCTTTTATACTATTCTTAACATATTTTGGAGATAAGATAGAACAATATTTTAACAGGGGACAGAAAACATAAATATTTACAACTAGTTTGCTATACAATTCATTTTTGGGAGATTTTGGACCGAAAGGGATTAAGTTTTATTATTTAAAATGTGGGAAGAGAACACATGGCGAAATACAACAGTGTGGGGAATCTACATTTTAACAGATAAAGTTGGAAAATACTTTGGTTTTTTGACAGGGAAGTTTACATACCTATAAATGAAACATTTTAAGATTCATACTTAGTTAATACAGATAATTTCATTACATAATTTTAGTAGTAAATAATTAAAACAAACGGAGCTATATTAAATTAAAGGTTTAAGTAAAGGAGAGTTTACATAATAACATTTAGTTAATAAGTTTACATACCTAGAGATAAATGACGAAACATTTAAAATTCATAATTAGTTAAGACAGAGTTAATAAGTTTACATACCTATAGATGAATGACGAAACATTTTAAGATTCATACTTAGTTAATACAGATAATTTCATTACATAATTACATTTAATTAACAAGTTTACATACCTAAAGATGATTGACGGAATATTTTAAGATTAATACTTAGTTAATACATTAGTTTTTGAAATGAAGTTATCATTTTGATAGTTAATTTCATGTTAATTATATTATTTTAGTAGTAAATAGTTAAATCAAACGGAACTTTATTAAATTAATGGTTTAAGTAAGGGGGAGTTTGATAATTCCAATTGCTGGTTAATTATTACTGCATTAAGTTTAATTCTATTGATTTCTAATGATTCTAATTTATCTAGTTTTTTCCCTTTGTTTTCAAAATGTAGTAATTTAATATTATTTTCGCTGTCAAAAGTATGGTTAAGCGAGTTTAAATGTGTTGCAAAATTAGATTTGTCATTTTTTAATCTATAGGAGGCAATATGTTCTTTGAGTCTTGTTTTTATTGATCTGCCACTTTGACCTATATATATACCTTCACAATCATTGCACTTTAAACTATACACTCCATTCTTGTCTAAGGTTGAGATCTTATCTTTATTATTAACAAGGCATTGTCCCATTGTTTTTTTATTATACATAGCTACATTAATTTTATTTTTATTAAATATTTTTTTAATTTTTTCACTTGTGTTTCCTATATAATTTAATTTTACCCAATAATTTGATTCATTTTTATTATCTATTGGTAATAAACCGTTACCTATTGCTTTGACTGAGTTTCTTTTTTGTTTTTTAATTAATAATTTGTCAATGAGATTTTTTTCATAACCGTTATTGAATGCTATTATTTTTATAATGTTTATTTCTTTTTTATAATTTTCATTAGACATTGGTATATTAACTAATCTATGTATCATTGAATGAAAAACTGACAATTTATGAGATAAATGATGGCGTGAATTGGCATGTATGATATTATCGCTAAATGTGGGTTTTCTATAAATGCTAAAGTCAAATTTACTGTCAATTATTTGTATGTTTAAATCTAAAAAGTTAATTTTATTTCCTCCATATTCCATCGTAAATTTAATTGAATTACTTAAGTTATTTAGTTCATTAAAAAATGTATCTAACTGTCTTTTTGTTCCTTTCCAAAGACAAATGACGTCATCAACATATCTATAATAAAATTGCACATTTTCAAATAATTTTGTTTGACATAATTTTGATTCTAAATAGTCCATGTAAAAATCAGCTAATATTGGAGATAATGGACTTCCTATGGCAAGACCATTCTTCTGAAGATAATATTTATTGTTAAATTTAAATAGGTTTTGATCTATACAAACATTTAAAATTTGAGAAATCTCATTTTTCAATTGAGGCGTTAAGAATTTTTTATAAATATATGTGTCTAATGCATTTTTAAGTTCATTTATAGGTATACAAGTGAAAAGATTTACTACATCTACAAATTATGTAATGAAATTATCTGTATTAACTAAGTATGAATCTTAAAATGTTTCATTTATAGGTATGTAAACTTCCCTGTCAAAAAACCAAAGTATTTTCCAACTTTATCTGTTAAAATGTAGATTCCCCACACTGTTGTATTTCGCCATGTGTTCTCTTCCCACATTTTAAATAATAAAACTTAATCCCTTTCGGTCCAAAAACTCCCAAAAATGAATTGTATAGCAAACTAGTTGTAAATATTTATGTTTTCTGTCCCCTGTTAAAATATTGTTCTATCTTATCTCCAAAATATGTTAAGAATAGTATAAAAGCTGTAAACGTTGTAAACAAATCACCAGTCTTGAAGATGCCTACTTAGGCGAAAGCGCTCGTTGGTCAAAATAATAAAAAGTAAAACTAAACCAAGAAGTTTCATTGATAAGTTTATTTATAAATTTTATCATTATCATTATTTTTTTATTCTTCGTAAATAAAATAAATTTCAGTGTAGTTGCTAGCTATATGGCCTATTTTGATCAGCTATATCAATTTTAATATTTGTTATGTGTACCTAGATTATGAATTGTGAATACGATAGGTTATTGGAACTTCTGGTCTGGGGATATAAAAGTCCAATAAGAAAAAATCTTGATTTACAGTTCGTCGCTTCAGTTCGTTTTTATCCAACAGACCAAAACAAAAATATGCAGAGACAGAGCTTTAAAGTGTTTTTTACGAAGTAGGCATAAATATAATTACCAACACTTAAGTGAAATTCGTTTAAAAACTCCCCTTAATTTTTTTAAATCTTATTTTAATTTTATAAATAAAGGCTTTCTCAGAACTCCGAACTCAATTTCTCTAAAAATGGTTATAAAAAATCGAAATACTTTTATGATACACATTTCCGGGAATAGTTTATATTACAAGATTAAAAATACGATGGTAAAGTTTTTCATATAATAAGAGCTAAACGTTTTTTTTTTTATTATTTAAAACAATATTTCAAAATCCTATTTATGATTTATAGTCCTTCAGATATGTTCGAACGATTTCAACCAAAGATTGTGTTTTATGTTTATCAAATAAAGCATTCCATTATGTATATTACGCACACTGGGTAGGTAACAAAACTACGAGCTTGTACCTAGGACCTACCCACGATCCGTCTGCTAGGAGAGGAGGAGCATCTTCAGGCAAACACTTACCCAAAGCCGATACCTACTCAAATCACTACGCTACTATTTGATTTTCCTTTACAAACGTAATAATGTATGCATGTACATCGTACACATACACAGGCAAATATGTGTGTACATATTTCACTTAATAATATGTAGTTACGATGTGTTTGCGCGCAGTAACGTGAAGGATTCTGAATGCCCGTAAAGAGCGATGTTATTTTCAATAGATGAGAGCAGATTTACGATTTGAGCATACGATGAATCTTTTACGAGAAACGTCTCTATACACTTTGAAGCATTTTGCGAAAAACAACGTTTTAAAGGTTATGTGATAAAGAAAATCATATCTCGTTTATCTTCGTTTTGGGATTATTTTTATGGTAGTTTTTTCAGGGTAGGGTAATTTTCACTCACACTTTTGAAAACATGTTTTGATCTACAAAATAATCTAAACCTTCGGCATGTGCAAGATATATTTACACAATTATTTTTATTATTTTCTTATTACATATATATTTTTTCTTCATAATAGTCAGTCGTTTTATAATTATAATAAATTTATCCCAGCAAAAAGGCGAAATAGTGCAGAATTTTATCACATATTTTTTTTTTAACAATATATGAGTAACATTTATAAGATATAAGAAATAAATAAAAATTAAAAAGAAAAAAAAAACACCATTAGTCCTTATCGTGGTTTTGGCATTTGAAGCCACTGCTTGAACAAGGGTGAGTGGAAGAAGCGTATTATTTGAGCTATTTAGGTGTCGCCATAAGGCACTGAAAGAAGCGTCTTCTTAGTATAAAGACCCAAACAATGATGGCTCTTCTCTATCCCTCTACGTCTTTATACAAATATGAGATTTGACGATTTCGCAGCCATCTAGCAAGAAGTGTAGACGATTTTGAGCTTCCTTAGGTGAGACTGACTGGAATTCACAAGGACTTATTTTTTAAAAAAATACATTCAATGAAGCGCCAGAAGCTATTAGTGTCTATCTTTATAAAATAATGCTTTCATTTGATAAAGAATGGATAACTCAATGTGGATTTAAGTTTTCTCTATGGAAAAAGAAATTTGCGTCTAAAGATTTACCCAAATATTTCAATTTTGTGTAGTGGTAGAGCCGCAGCGTGGTTCGAATCTGGGACCTCCTAATTCGGAGTCCGCGACACTACACACGGACCCGCAACCCGTCTCAATATGTTTAAAACGTAATATTGTTTGTTCAAAGACGGTTTTTCAATACTAACTAAAACGTACATTTCAATACATCACGATTTAGACCCTGTAACTAAAATTTTCTGTACAACTGTAAATTTTCAATACATTATTTACCTAAATATCATATTGAAATATGAAAAAACTATTTGCTAAACTTTTTTTTTTATTTGACTTTTAAATACGAATTTGACATTTCAAGATCTATCCACAATTCGTTGTCAATACTACCGGTCATAGACTATGTTAAGGGAAGCGTTAAAAAAGGATCTAGTCTATTAAAAATTGCCTCTGGTTCGACTGTCCTGAACTACTATTATGCAAACTCTCTATTAATGTTCCTTCCAAAGTACTAAGAAATAACCCTCTTCTTCACATTCCTCTTGTTTCATCTAATTATAGGCAAATTTCATATTTATGGCGAACTTTTAATAATTTTAATGTATTATCAAAATCATTAAACATAGATTTATTTGCGAATAATTATAATGACGTGCGGCGTTTGCTTTCGAAATAATTTGTAGTGTTTTTCTTTTCTTTTTGATTTACATTAGATTACTGTTCATTTTATGTTCGAGAATATTTTTTAACTTACTGTGATGTTACTTGTGAAAACCTGTAATTGGCTTATTTGTAATTTGTTTTGTTTTGATTTAAGATAAATATAGATGTTGGTTATCCAAATAAAGAATAAAAAAATAAAAAAATAAACTTATATACTCGGTAAACGCATTTTCTAAAGACCAATAACTTCCTAGTTCTCCATACCATTCGGCCTTTCATGTTTCCTTTTTAACGACATGCCCTTAATAAGTAAAATAGTTTTCCTTCAAGTATTAAAATCATTTTACTCGGTGTCCAAGCGGATGAAGAATACAGTTGTGTTAAAAAGAACCAGAATCCCAGATAAGTATTTTCGACTCAATGACGGCTTTCAGAGAAAAATCCCGAATAATAAAAGCGAGTGGAGATAAGACCGCCTGTATGTGTAGTGGTAAGCTCGTTCGTCTACCATTCTCGGGGTCCTGGGTTCGATTCTTGGCAGAATGGACGTGAATTATTGGTTTTAAAGATGGTTCTTTACTGAAATATTTCATTGTTCCTGGACTGTCACCTAAAGCGTAAGACTGATCACCTTATCTTCTATATAACTAAAATTATCAAGAAACGCTTCAATCGGAGTACCGATTTATTATGCACCAATGTATGCCGAAAGGAAAATGATGACAAAATAAAATATGTAATATTTTATTTAAATGCACGCAACGATCCATGGAAAGACATATGCTCGGTGTATGTCTAAGAAACAGAATAAGTTATGAAAATTTAAAACTTGATGCCACAAGTGAGTAAACTTTGAATTGTGCCTTTGTTTATGTGAATGAATGTTAGTTTACTGATGGGTGTGGGTGAAACTTATCTACTATAAAAATGAGTTTTTGTGCCACTATTATTCCCGGGGTGTGAAATAAACAAACAAAAAAAATAAAGCGTTAGCAACGTTTCAATTAATTATAAAAAGTATTTATAATAGGTTATTCCTATCCACATATTCATTAAATTAATTTAAAATAAAACGTCAGAATTGAAACTGAATTAAAGTATGATTCTGTTAAACTTACAATATAATAAATGCAAACAATGAATTGGTCTTTCTCCAGTCTCCGGTGTATACCGAGTTACTAGTTAGACTAGAACATATTTGTCTTTAATTCAATAAACAAACTTGTTGACTAAGTGGTACACCTCCAATGCAAAGCGTATAACAAACAGAAACACGGGTGTATTGTGTTGACATATCGCCATGTATTATCCTAGACCTAGACTATTGGGTATTTTACTATATTTTAAACGGTATTATTTTATTTAAAAAACAGTATAATGTCTTGCAAAAGACTCAGTTAAGAGGTATAAAGACGATATAGAAGTGTGGCAAGTACACGAGGATTTAACATAATGTTGGCGGTGCTAAACATGCTTCCGGTAAAGCAAAGAGTAATTTTAAATACACTCACATTCAAATAAATTAAAAAGTAAATTGTTGCCCGAGTTCAGTAATATTCAGCGTAATAACGAAATTCACTGGTATCCTACGAGGCGTGGTGAATGTTTCAGACTTCCTAAAACAAGAATCAAGGAAACTCCGAACAATCTGAACCATAAAGGACTAAAGATGTTTAATGAGTTGTCGGAAGAGATTAGGGAAACTGTGTCTATCGCATCGTTTCGTGAGATGGCGATGGTTTTCGTTTAAAACAAACATGCATATAGGTAGCTAGACTGTCATCGGAAATCGTCTGGATAAACTAATTTTAAAAATATTTTTGTGTATGATATTAATTAGATAGAGAAATAACGAGTCGTTAAAATTTATTTTGTACACCTGAGGGCGTTGGAAGTAAAAATAGCAAACTCCCGTTTTGGTGTTTTCGAGAAAAATAACACTGCTACACTAATGCCAAAGAAAGTCTTCATGTTAGAAATGTTATTTTCACTGAACTTAAACTTTAAGATACTAATAAATTAGCTTTAATAGAAACACGAATTCAAAAAACTTTCTTAATATTTGTATAGCACGACCATTTTAAAAATTTGAATCTCAAGCCTGTCATTTGTCGAATAAAATGGATGATGGATATTGCTATGTTTGCTTAACACTATTTTCAAACCATCAGAAGTATGATTTTAAACTACATTTGCAACTCAATCCTTGACTTTTATAAAAATAAAGTTGATAAACTACAGAATGACATCATAACCAATAAAAATATTTTTTTGGAGGTTGCTATTTTCGCTTTCAATGGATCTAAATAAAATATATTACATACATTACAAAAGTTCCCTATATAACAATGATAATGATTTGACTACTAGTGACAGAGCTAAAACAAATATATTCCAACGTATGAAGCTCAATACACAATATATTATAATTTACTTTTATCCGAAACTTCTAAACACGTATGTTATGACTTCTTAGAGCTGAAAAAATAACGAGTTACATCACGACGATAATACTGGCAATTCCTGAAAACAAGTAGAAGTGGAGAATTTCCACCTATTAAAAATGAATCCCAATTCCTAGTCATCGAATTTTCAACCAGAAATGAACATACTTTAACCTTTGAAGTTTCTTAATAAAATGGTTCTCAAAGATTTTTGACGTTTCTTTTGAAAGTACGGCCTAAAAGCGGCTGTATTGGAAAAAAATAATCAGAAAACCAAAAAAAATCATACAGTTCAATACTAGCGCATTAGAACATTTGTGCCTTATTTATCTTGCACGCCTAGCTTCTTTTGCTTTCATGCATACTTGACATGACACGGGTGTCTTTCGATTACGACATTTAACATGTCCAGCCTTTGACAAAGCAATCGCGCCAAGTCTTTTTCTCCTACAACACCATTCACTTTTGAAATTATTTGTAGGACATGCTTTAGCATTATTTCATAATCCCTTTGATTTATTATTAATCGTACATGGTGAAACTATTGCGCATTGTAGTAATTTACGCATTATCATTTGTTAACCTCGTCGATTACACTTGCCTAGAATTTTTATCATATTTGATTACTAATACGAGGAAGAGTGTAGTAAGCTATTTTCAAAAGTTTTCAGGAAAACAAAATCAATATGTAAAATTTACAAAAAAATACGTTTTTCTTAATAAAAATTTTCAAATTAATATTTAGTTACTTTTTTTAAATCCTCATCTGAGAATATTTAAAAACTTTTATCGTTGAACTATTTATCTTTTATACTAGTAAATAACCAATATTGACAAAGAAGCCTTTTTTTTTCATTATCCGGAACAATTTTTATAAACAGATTTCCCTAAACTAACTATTTATGGTGTACCAATAAATGGAAAACATCCAAAAAGCTTGAGAAGTGCTTATTTCGTGTATGGCAGCGTATAGTAGCGTATATAGCGTAGACGGCGGCGAACAGAAAGGCATTCATAATTGAATAGTTCCCAAGTAAAATGTAATATGTCTCGCTCTTTAACGGTACACGGGAGTGCAGCCCCGGAGAACCAGCGGCCGCTTGTAAAATGTATGGAATTTCCCTCGCCTCGCATCCTATAGCTGGAATTATTTACGGCCGAGGTTCAGTACATAAACTTGCTACATCAAACATACCTTCGAATGCAGTGTGCGCTTCCAAATTTATCATAAAAATAATCACAGTTGTATTTTAGGCCACTCTAGCTAGAGTCGAATCATTTTAGCGATTCATTTTATTTTAATTTTCGCACTTATTTGATTAAAAATTTATAGAACTGCGTGACAACTGCAACTAAAACCATAGAATATGCCAAATAATTATCGATAACCATAATAAATAAAACAGTCTAAAAGTATTTTTATCGAATTGCTTATCCCTAACTCAAACGAGATTTTTTTAAATAAAGTATTTTCTTGTCTGCTTCGAATATGGATAGAAAAATAGTTAAATCTTTTATCGGTTGTGGAAATATGGATATGGTTTGAGAAAATACATGGTAATATGGACTTATTGTAAGTATAATAAAATCGTTTATTGTATTTTACTTTTAAAAACATAGATTAAATAAAACATGTTTTTAAAAAATAAATAACAATTATGGCACATAAAAAAAAAGAGAAGAGAAGGGTGTAAAGTGGAAAGAAAAGAAAGGAGGAAAGGAAATACTAAAATATTTAGATAGTGACATTTCAATTGTGATTTAACTACTTCTGTAATGAATTAACATGATCATATTGACTTTTCTCTCCTTCTGTGTATGTATAAGTATTAATGTTAAATATTTATCATTTTTATGGCCGCTTCATTCTCAGGCGAGTATAATAAATAAACATTTATGTAGCAATATTGCACAGGATGTTTTCGAAACACATTTTCCCACTCGTGTCCTTACACAGACCGGATCAATTTCATATCGCCATTTGTAAAAAAGAGTTTTCAATTTTACCTCTCCGTGGGCGGAACGTTGTTTTATTGTAAAAAGCAATCTTGTTTACACGGGGGTGGCGGACTACGTACGGAAAAATGAAAAAAATGATCGTAAAAAATGCGGACAGCAGCAATGGCTGACATCCGTCTATCGGAAAAGCCCCGAATTAGTCTGTGTGTGCAAGGGATTATGTCTAAAGGGATGGAAAGTAGGTGACGCGACTTATACTACGCCGTTAATGAGATTATATTTTATTTGCAACGAAAAAAAACAGATTTAAGAGTAAACAGGGTGACGTTGAATATTATTTCACCTACGCAATTGTGTATCTCAGCATTTGTTCATATTGAGTATTTTGAATTGTGTAATATAATATAATAGAGTCGCCTATTTGCAAAGTTCAACTTGTCCATTTTACTTTGTTTTAAGATATTTATAAAAAATCTGTACAGTAAAATCTACATGTTTTTCGCGTCATTCGAATAAATTATGAGTTTTTTAATATACGAGTATCGGTAAATACATTTTTATAAAACAAAATATTTGTTTATTCGTTCAAAATTACACTCGTTTAAATACGAGTATAAGTGAACTTATTAAGGCTTTTTAGACTATGTCTGTATCAAGCCATAATAATTAACAATAAAAAATACATAGTTAAATTAATTAGATTTAAGTATAATGACATGTTATGCGATGTAATAACAATCCAGAAAAACAAGGTATAAGTAATAAATAATAAAATTCCAAAGAACACAATTCAAAAAGATAATCATACATAAATATTAAAATGTTAATTATAAATTATACAAATATAGATACGTACATAATCAAATATACAAAATAATAGTATTATTGAAATTAACAAAATAATAACACAATAGGTAAATATCAATAGAAAAAGAATATATATTTAAAAACATAATTGAAATGATAATTGAGATATGGTTTCTAAAAACTCACTCTACACTGTAGTAAGAAATGGGTGTAATAAATAATATGACAAAGAAGATTGAGTACTAAATTAAATAATACAAAAATATATAATGAAAAAACATACAAATATCAAGATATATAAAAAGCAAATAAAAGTAAAAGTATAGAAGGAAAGCAGATTTTGTATTATTTTAACTTATACGTACATATTAATAAAAATAGCAAAAAAATTATTTAAACGAAATAATTTATAAAATTGATACGCTTTCTCCAGTGTATCTCGATAATAAATAATTATTATTGATGCTTAATAAAGATTTTACTGTCCTTGCGATTATATGGTTTTCAGTTTGTCATTAAAATATTTAAACAAGTTATGGAAAATGCATTATATGGATTTTCATTCTAACTCTTGGAAGAACTGTTTTAGCATTCTCGCGATTCATAAATACTATGCAATAGGTTATTCTCGGTATCGAGGAACATATTTTCCCAAGAACGAAGTGAATTAATAAAAATGAAATTGATCAAAAGTTTTATTTTTATACCACCATTTCAGTCGTATATTTTTCTTTAATTTAATTATGGCCCTATTTTCATTTTCATTGCACGTTTATACCTACTAAAAATAAATAAAAACACTTTTATATGAAATTATCATCTAAATTGGAATTAAGTACCTGCACCGCGTGATTGTAAAGATGACTACAGAAATATTCGTTGACGATTGTCAAGCTGCGACAAACGTCGATCGCATAATTTCGCGAGTTGCTACCAAATACGCTCGATTTCGGACAGTGTCAAATATTGCGATTTGCAACCAAATTTTCTTGATTTTCAGCAGTCGTCAAAGTGTCGCCGAAAAATTAACATCGACTGTCAAACGTCGTCAGTTGCTACCAGATATGCATGATTTTGACGATCGCAGGCACTCGTACGCTTCACATTTGACAATCCTCACGCGTCGACCAAAAAAAAAAGATTGTATTTGTAGGCACCCAGAATAAATATATATATGTATATGAAATCTACTGCAAAAGGTTTTTTATTTTTCTATATTGCTGAATAACCTGTCAGTTTTTAGTTGTGACAATCTCAAAGAGGTAAATTTAAGCGGTGAATTTTTGTCATCAAAATTAAATACAAATTCATTGAAAGGTACGAAATGATTTGTCAGCATTTGTAAATGAGCGCAAAGCCTAGAAATGGATTTCCTCCCTTACAATGGGAACGGTAACAGGCTTCGGGGAAGCTAAAACTAAGTTTTGACATTTAGCAGCCACCAAATTCAAAAGGTCACAACTAAGACTGGGGCATACGAAACAAATGATTTAATCATACTAAGTGAGTGAATAGTTCTACCAACCAAGCTGAATAATATAATATTCAACATGACGTTAAGCTTGAACGGAATATTTAAAAGAAAACTTACTACTACTAGTATGACGCCATTACCCCATAAGGGAAGGCAGAGACAATAGAGCGCCACACGCGTCTTTCCTGACAAACGTTTCTAGCGTCTTCCACATCCTTGTCATGTTGTCATACATTCATTTCGATTGTGCCTGCTTTGATATGACCAGACTTGAGATTTGATCTGATCATCCTCTATCCCACTGCATTCCTCTTGCGCATGCCGGGGACCAACAGTTTACAACTTGGAAGGGATGGATCTACACTGACTCATTTTTCCAGGCTGATAGGAAGTCATATCGAAAACTCGACCATTTTAGAGAATATCAGACTTTATGTTCCTGATGGATGTCTCCGATAGCGTCAGCACCGACTGTTTAACCTTCGAGCAATGTCGATTAGAAGAACAGTCAGGCAGCTGAACATGATCACTTTGGATCGACATCTTTCACATTAGTGAAACTATGTTCAAGAGGCAAATACTTTTGCTATTGGTGATTATTTTGCCTTCATAATATCGAGCGATTGCTTCCTTGGCTCCTGGCCTGTTGTCTAAATTTAACGCCTTAAATATTTTATGTTTGAAATTTTATTTCGGTCTAACAAAAATGAAAATGGAAAAAAAAAGAAAATCCCACGTCTTTTTTGGTTAACGTCGAACTACGTTACCATTTATCCTCTCCAAATAAGTATTACTATTATTTCCTCATCCATTCATTTTAGATGACCAAACGATCTTAGTGACCCTTTTTTAATCTCATCGAGAATACCGCCATCTCAGAGATCATGAAATAAATTTGAATAACACCTCTCTCACATCCAAATTCAAAAAGAACTTCACAATAAACCAAGTTGCGGAGCAATGGAATAAATATTTTTCCCGGGAAAGTGATCTGGGCACGCTCAGTTAATGCGTTCAAAAATCGAATAGACGAACACAAAATTTAATGTTTTCTTTTGTATTTACATTATTTCCATTGAAAACTCAGTGAAATAATGTAACATTCACCAATTCAATGTAAATAATATGGTTACCTATCTCATTTAAAAACAAAGGCCCGATAACAAAATGAGAAAATAACATTTCATGATACTATTCGATGCTGTGGGGTAGATTGTACAATGAGAAAATCTTTTTTAATGCGATTCGCCACAGTGGGAACAATGCGCTCGCGCTCCCACTTGCATATGCAGCCTTTGACTGAACTTCATTGTTACATTTCCACAAAAGAACAAGCTTGTGAAAACGAAGCTTCGAGTTTTGTTGTTTTTTCGCCCGTTTTGGCGAAACCTTTGCTTCAGAAGCAGCTACTTTGTGAAAATTAAAAATACGAAAAATCGGAATTGAAACTTATTATTCTTTTACCCCCTTTAAACAATCGGGCAAAAAGTAAACATAATTGACGGAATATTTTTTTGATTAACAGAGAAATTGTCGTACATATCTAAAAATGCAAAACCAAACTCTAAAATTAAACAGTATAAATATTTAATGAATTTGTAAATGAAATTATACCTATTTAATCTTATCTCCAAAATATGTCAAGAATAGTATAAAAGCTGTAAACGTTGTAAAACAATTCACCAGTCTTGAAGATGCCTACTTCGGCGAAAGCGCTCGTTGGTCAAAATAATAAAAAGTAAAACTAAACCAAGCAGTTTCATTGATAAATTTATTTATAATTTTATCATAATCATTAACTATGGAGTTTTATCAAAAAAATATCATCAAAAAACATCAATAGTATAAATATTTGTCAAAAAGGTATAAAACCTATCAACGGCTTCTCGAAAAAAATACTGTTTTTCGGTAAACATCTTATTCTTTCACAATTTTTTTAAAACTTTTTAAAAAACACAATATTTAAACTTATAATTAGAAATCAAACACTGATTTGAGTCTACTGAATACTTTATTTTATTTTTACAAATATAAACATATAAAAATAAAACTTCGTGACAATTGTTTCGCCTTATTAGGGCATTTTCAAACGAATGTGAAGATTATTTGGATTGAATGTCCTTATATAGTTATATAATTCAAGGTACTTAAGTAGAAAATAAAAATAATCTTATGAACTATAGCATGTACATTAATCATAATTGAGGGAAAAACCGATGGTTAAGGGTGAGGCTAAGTGTTTAATAGGTAATGGGGAATTTAGGTATTTATATTTGAATTTCGGGGAAAATATAACAAAGTAAGTATTTATTGACATACAAGTATGTATTGTGAGATAATTAAAGAAGCCTTATAGTTTTGTAAATTTAGATAATTGTTGTCGAAAAAAATATCAATAATATTATAACAGGTTGCTGTTCATTTTAATTTTAAAAACATGATTGAAATATTATGAGAAAATTTATATAAACTTAAATGTATTATCTTACAATATTTCTATTTTTAAGAATTTCTTATCAAAATATATCAATGCAATCGTAACATGATTCAACTATTAATTAATTACGCGTCATATAAGCGTGTACAAAAAGGAACAAAGTGAAGAATAACAGTCTATTTAAATATGTTTAATAGTGGTGAAGATATTAGGTTGGTTTGTTCATTTATTATTTTAAAATTAGGATTATTTAGATATTTATTGATTTCTAATTGTTCAAGTATATTAAGTTTACGCCCTTTGCTTTCAACGTGTAATGGGATTGGTTTATTTGAGATATGAATTTTATGATTATTTTCAATTAAGTGATTGGCAAATTGAGAATCTTGTTTTTTATTTTTAAAGGATCTTATGTGTTCTGAATATCTAGTTAAGAAAGAGCGCCCAGTTTGTCCCACGTAAACTGCATTACAGTCATTACATTCAAGTTTGTAAATACCGTTGTTTTTTAAAATATTTATCTTATCTTTTGAGTTTTTTAAAATAGCTCCATTATTATTATTTGTTTTGAAAGCTACGTTTATTCCATATTGTTTTAAAATATTGGAAATCTTTATTGAAATTGGACCTGAAAATTCTATGCAAGCGAACTTGTTCATTAATTGATTTTTGATATAAGGATATATTAAGTTAATATTATTTTTATATAATAAGGCGAAACAATTGTCACGAAGTTTTATTTTTATATGTTTATATTTGTAAAAATAAAATAAAGTATTCAGTAGACTCAAATCAGTGTTTGATTTCTAATTATAAGTTTAAATATGGAGTTCTACAAAATAAACACCAAATCAATCAATAAATCAATCAACACAATATTTGTTTTTTTGTAAAAAAAATCCACAGTGAAGATTCCTTGAAGAGGCAAACGCAATCGAAAAATTATTATTATTATTAATATCATTATCATTTATTCATTCATACGAATACACATTACAAAAAGTTATAACGCATCCCTAACTCTATCAGGCCAAGAGTCCTGTGTTGAGTTGGGATACAAAATAAGAACCTAATCCTAAGAACTCTAACCTCGCTTCACTAAAAAAATATATGTTCCTTTTCTTTCCTGGATCCTCTTCCTGCCTCCTCCCAAACTCATACCTGACCCCACTTTCCTCATCAGATAACGTGTATTAAATCAGTATTTTCATTAGTAAGTGTATGTGTGCAAGCTCTATCTGCCCGCTAAAAAACATCTATGATTTGAAAATAATTACGTGTCCTTACATTTAATTTTTTTAATGTACAAAATTTTACCAGTAGTTTTTTGGCTGGCTGGAAGATATTGCTTTCAGCAATAAGTCTGACAAAACTTACTCTTGTACTTGAAGTTTTATATAAATAATAGAACTAAACCAACAAATTTAATTGATATTTTTATCCAAATTAATAAACATTTTTTTTTCATTTGTAAAATTTTTAAGCATACGTCCAATAAAAAAAAGCTTAATTTATAATTTAATTGGCAAATTAGAAAGGGGGCTAGTAATAACGTTTTTGTATAGTATGTGTGTATTATGATTCTGTTAAACCAGAAAATAATATTACGTTACTGTCAAGCTAATATTGAAGAAAAATTGTCGCATAAAAATAAACAGTTAAATAAAAAATAGACGCTAGTCTAGAAAGGTAACTGAGAAACTTTATAATTGACATAAAAAATAATTAAGATCCGATAGTAAAAATATTAACTAATTGATTAATCTTTCTTATTTCAGATATGCTGAGACGGCTCGCAGAGTACAGGGAAAAATAAATTGATTGTGTCGCACCGAGCTTAAAGCTTTTAAAATTAACCAGAAATTAAGCGGGAAGACGCGCGAGACACCTTGCACTGAAAGGAAACGGAAGTTACCTGGAAAAGCTTTCAAGATGGCGGCAAGACGGAAGGCATGTTCAATTAACGGATTAACTAATACAAGATTACGTCTAGCCACTACAGTCCTAGCTACGTGGATAATGATACTAAATGGTAAGTCTTTTTGTACCTGTTTCTTCAGGAAGAAAAAATACATATACTTTTTTAGGCTTTTTGGTAATCTGTGTCCAGGCGTGTAAAAAATACAATTCTGCATATGCACGGAAGCATTATTATTTTTATTATGGATAACTTATATAACGCCATTTTCGTAATCCAATACCTCAAGGGCGCTTCACAAAGTAATTCTATAAATAGATGAATTTAATTTTAAGTTTTTAAAATTGTAAATCAAGTAAAACAATTTACTTTGTTATCAGATGCTACGGATTTATTCACATGGTAAAGAAAACAAGTGGGTTTTAAGTTTTTTCCATCACTTCACTCTCACAGTTTCGCACTTCCGTTGGGAGAGCATTCCATGCCATAGGGCCTGCGACCACAAATGCGTGTTCACCGAATTTAGTTGTCTGTTTGCGTAGAGATATAATAACTATTCCTCTCGCCGTAGATGCAGCTGATCTAAGCGTAAGACGCCTGTCAGCTAGTTCGCATGAAACGCATACGTTTCCTTAGATATTCTGGAGCAGAGTTATGCAGTGACTTTTACATAAGCATACAGAGTTTGTATTCCACCGTCTGTGAAAAACGTAACCAGTGTAATTAAAGGTGATTAATCGTACGCTTCGCGTTCCAGACCAGGGACGATAAAATATCGCAGTGCATAACCACCTTTAAAATCAATATTTCACGTCCACCCTGCCAGGAATCAAGCTAAGAACCTCGCGATCATGGTAGACGAATGCACCAACCACTACACTCTGAGACGGAGTTATCTACACTAGATTTCATTTTCAAGATAAAGTCGAAAAAACTCATCCAGAGTTCTGGATCTATTTCACACACTATTGTATTCGTCATCTGCGTGGACATTGAATTTAACGAAATGATACCATAATCGTCAATCGGGCTGTGGTCCCGTGGCTAGTGTTATGGACTCACGGATCAGCAGGTCCGAACCCCACTCTCCCCGAACTTCATTTTCATTTTTTAGTGAGTTATATACAACTCATTGAAAATGGCCACCAAAATTGAAATATTTTGGTTAATTATACTCTAATATTTCTTTTTAATAAATAAAATAAGCGATCCAAAATTATTATTATTGATACTGTATATAATCCAAAAGAGTCAATTTGGGATTATTATATATGACAGTAAAAACCATGATTTAAATATTAAAATAGAGTTCTAGAAGTCAACCAATTCTATAAACATAATAATGCACTTTGGAAGACTAATAAACTTAAGTAAGAATATTTACAAAGTAGTTTTTATTTAAAAGCAATAATCTGTAACCGAAAACAGAGTATAACATTTAACTTTTAGTCGTAAGTGCAGTAAAAAAATTACACAGGAATATCAAACATTCAAATCAGTAAAAAATGTTAGTAAAGTTATTTTTAAAACACATTTTTTATTTTACTTATTTTTTTATCAGCATTTTGATAAATTAAACACTTAAGCCAAGCCAGATTGGATTGTACAAAGTGAATTAAAGAAGTATTTTTATAAAACCACTTACGGACATTTTTATTCCTACCGGTTTCGAGACGTACCCGTCTATTCATCAGGACACGTATAACACTTACAAGTAAAGGTGTGTACCTTTACAGTGATAGTTGCACAAAAATATTTAAAAAAACGTGTCAACAGGACGAGTGCTTTTAGTAACTAACGCTAACGTGAACTGATTATATTTATTTTTTAACGTTTGATATTGTACGAGAAATATTATATTTGAAAAAAGATGAGAGGAAGGAAAAAGCATAAATTTACTAGGTATAGGGTACCATTTATTTATTTATTCATTAAAAATTACACTCGTTTACGTATCCGTGAACTAATTAAGGCTCTTTAGGCTGTGCCCGTGTTAAGCCATAATAATTAACAAGAATAAAAAATAGTAAGATAAATTAAATTATAATTACATGTGATGAACTAGAATAGCAATCCGAAAAAAATAAGTATAAATAATAAATAATAAAACAATAAATAATAACATTTAAAAAAGATACCAAAAAAACAGACATAAACTATACCAATTTAGTTACATGCATAATCAAATATACAAAATACAATAATAGAATCATTGATATATTAAAATTAAAATAATAAAATCAATGGAACATCTTATAACTAGCCATATTGAGAGGTTATTTTAGTAGTACTTTTTATTTAGGCACACTTACTTTTAAATCACATTTTGTGATTTATTTATATTAATTAAATAATTGGATTATTTATTTACGTATTTTGACGAATTTGAAATTTACGCAATAGTTTTTCTTTGGAAATATTGAGGATCATTTCATAATATAAAATTAAATGGTCGTTGATGGTCTAGTTGTACCAAAATTTAAAAAAATGTATGAACAGCGTACATTGGATTATATTGTTCTAAAAATATTTAATATGCTGCCACTTGACTTAAAAACATGTCATAATAAAAATAAATAAAAGTTTTTATTACGAAAGTGGTTAGAAGACCGCTTCGATACTGGTTTATTTTTTATGTTAAACTTTCACCTATCAGTATTTTTATGTCTCCTTAAATATATTTTTAGAATGTTCACTTTTTTTTCTTATTTTATTTACAAATTATAGATCTTAATTTTAAGAGGTAGTTTTAATTTTAGTTTTGTAGATATATATTTAATTAATTTATTTGTTTTCTTTTATTTTTATATTATTTAGGTTGCCTTTATGAGCACCCACTACTTTTTATTTTTTATAAGTTTCAAATATATGTTTATTATTAAATTTATTTATTTTTTATACTTTTTTAAAAATATTTTAAATGATTTTATTCGGTTTTGTTGAGTTTTTTTCTTTCTTTCTTCTTAAAACTTTATTTTTATTTTCTCAAAAAACCAAAAAAATCTATGTATATTCATTATTTTATACGTGTAAAATACTATGTCTGTACTCTTTTATTTGAATCTTAATAAAAACTAATGTCTAAGTACCCGATGACAAACTATTATTTAATAGTTTATCCGGACAAATATATGTTTTAATACTTTATGTTTTTATTCTTATAATATATCAAAATAGTAATAACATGTGTATTTTATTGAATAAAGACTAATAATAAAAAATAAAAATAATATACTATATTGTTCGTTTTTCTAATAAGCTTCTTGGTTAACCAGCCATCTGCTGAGAGCACTGACATGATTCGTAGAAAGGTGCCATATTGTTTTCATTGTCTCCCTTTGATAATATTTTCACAGAACTTTTCAAAACTAAAATAACAAAATAAAACCGAACAAAAATACTTTTACGAAAAAAATATCCAAATTTATTAGAAATCGATTCTGATTTTACTTCGTCAATAACCATGTTCATTGGAAAATATTCGATATTGCGTTATTTAAATTCATTAACCATAAAAAAAATATTCCCCAATATAATAAAATAATCAAAATCATCATTAATTTTCTACATCTAATAATGCATAGGGCACTGCATTGGTTTTAAAAAATCCTTAGGTTTCAGGCGCCAGTCCAGAAACTTCTAGTGTAAAAAAATATTCTAGTGTAAAAAAACCTCTTATGCATGCCTATCATGCAAGAGGTCTCGGATTCGATTCCCGACATGGTCGATATGTAATATTAATTTAAAGGGGTGTTTTTAGACTTGAATATTTCATAGCCCCTGTAATGGTACCCGAAGTGTAAGACTGATCGTTTTGCCTTCATGTAACAAAAATTATCAAGATACGCTGCGATTGGTGCACCAATGCATTCCCTATGCACCATTAAGTGCGGAAAGGGAATGATGATGATGAAATAAATCTCAGAGTTACACGCTTAAAGATACCTTATTTCGCACTTTTGCATAGAACAAAAACTCTCCAAATTTTTGGTATGGTTTTTGGTTTAACAACAAACGTGGAACTGGCGGTTTCGGTTTGCGCTTCCAATTCTCGAGTTGAGACCTGCCGCCCGTTGTATTGCTGTAAACTGTAGTTTACTTCGTTTTTGATAATCATAGAATGGTTTTTGTCCGTATGGGCGGCTGTACTCGTATAAGTGGGTGGCGTATTATTACTCTGAGAATTTTTTTTCTTTTTTAAAAATTAATACTTAATGTTAACCATATGTGAATCTCTTTCACATGGTAGACAAGTGCGCTGCCCATTACACCACGAGGGGGACGTATAATTATGTCAAGCGTAGTAATTTTATTTGAAAAATATATTTTATTTTGCATAACCAACATTTGATTATTCCTCTGTTATCTGGTCTCCATATTATAATGTTCACATCAAGAGTATTAAATCAGTTCAACATCGATTTTTGAGAAAGATAGGCTGTAGGTTGGGCTTGTCAAGAGACCTATATACGAATAATGAGTTAGAATTTACCTTGAATATATCTTCTCTTCAAAACCGTCGAAATAAATCCGACCTTATAGTCCTATTTAAAATTCTCAACTCACTCTTTGATGCGCCTGAACTACTGAGCTCAATAAAATTCAATATCCCAACTAGAAACCTCAGACAAAACTTACTCTTTCATACCGATAACCATAGAACTAACTATGGTTTTCATTCCCCTATGCCCAGAATTCTTAGGTCTTCCAACAAACATACCAGTCTTGATTTCTTTGATAACAAGTTGTCTTCTTTCCAACGATCACTGAATCAAATTCATTTATAAACACCTCTCTCCCGCTTTCACTCCCACAAAGTCTATTAAAAACTATTGTGTCTTTCTAATTTTTTTTAAATAATCTTCTATGTACAAATGTGTCCATAAATATGCCCATTGGGCGTATATATAAATAAATAAAATTTGATAAATCTTTTTAAAGGAGGTATAAAGCTACGACCCCTAGAATCCAAAGTCTTAAAACAGATCAACTAAGCCATAGTCCAATAACTTAAATACGAATAAGAAGGATCAAAATAGATTTTGTAGCGGACACAGATATTAAACGTCCACACAATTTTTTTTAATGTTAATTTTATAACGTTCAATCGCCATTTACTGAATCGTAAAAACAATTTATTCGAGGACAGCGATTTTGTTCGCACCATCTGCAGAAGAAAGATAAGAGAAACTACCCTTTAGTGTTCCCGAACGGACAATTTCTCGATACCATCAAATCAAATCCAAATGGGAGAGAGAACCGTATATTCCCAATCTGACGCATAAATCACTGATAATGTCGTTTGTTTTTATGGAAATTAATATGGAGCTGGACTGCGATTAAAGATCTTGAATCTTAAATTGGTAAAATCAATCAGATTTATGATATTAGAATAATACATTGTAGAGTCGTAAGAAGAGATTAGAGACACTAGCACATTTCACACTGATTTAAGATATGAAATTTAAGATACTAAACAACCCTTCAACAGCACGATGGCAGCTACGTATACTATCGTATCCCACAAAATGTCTAATTTCGTTTTTTAACAGTATCGTGTAGACAAATGTAGGATTTAGGTCCTACCCCAGTTAGAGATTAGCCGAAGACATGTGGCTGTAGTTTCATGGTTATTTATTACATAGCGAATAAATAATGAATTGTGTCGAACGAGTGTTACGGCGATTAGGAGTTGATATAACTGCACTTGAACTGCAAGCTGGAACTAAGTGACTGCGTCGAGATGGACTGAACTGACTGACTGACTTGACTAGTCGACTGAACTTGTTGGGCTGACTGACTGTCGTTGCCACGCCCTGTAGTCTCATTATAGGCAAGGTTCCTTTGTAATTCATTTCTTTATGGTAGAGACGATGTGAATGTACTGCAGAACGATGCTCCTGATTTCACGTGCAATACTGATAGAGTTGCATTATATGTTATATTGGATTGTATACAAAATAATGACATTACTTTCTTCGGTCATGGCACTATTTCAAGTGAAGCGTTTTAGCACGTGTGTGTCAACGATTATGATCTATGAATCCTAGACAACTACGATAACTTAAAATCCTTTTATTCAAAATTTTAATATATCGAAAAAAACAAAAAAAATCCATAAAACGTCTTATATTTTGCGAATAGATCGTCCAAAAATAAGTATTTAAGAGGTCAAAAAGTATGTGATACAAAAAAAATCTAAGCATGGAGAACAATACGACTTAAATGGTATTTATTCAAACATGTTCAAAACTATCGCATGAAATACATTGTTTTTTACTAGAAATAATCATAGTGTGTAACTCACGCGTTCATTTAATTAGTTCAAAAAATCAACCAATAATCGTAAGTTATACATACGGTCATTTGAATGAATGCAGATTCCATGTAAAAAAAACGTAAATGCTATATGTATACGCTCTTTTGAACCGATAAGGATTCAACGTAAAAAGTCGTACCAACGAAATCTCAAAAAGTCCTGATTGTACACATAATTTTCAAACGGCATTCGAAAACACAGAATTTTTTAGAAGTACAATCCAAAATTCTAATTAATGGCATTAGAATTGTAACTTGGGTGAACAAAAATATCTTTAAAAAGCTCTCCTGAAAAGTTGATGTTTTGAACATATGATAGCTTACGTAGCTGCCATCACAGAATTCATGAATTTAAGTATCGTTCGTCCTTTTTTAAAATTAATTACGATAAAATATAAGCGAGAGCTTCCACTGACAAACGCGAATGTTTTACGGGAATAAGATATAAAAAGATCTAGACAAAGTTAGTGTTTCAAATATAAAAGAAGAAAAAACATTCTTAATATTATTTTTTTATACACTTAAAATAAACTAAGGTAAGCGAACTTTACAGGTTTTATTAAGCTTTCCTCTGCTTAAACATTAAACAGCCTTGTAAAAATATTGTGTAAGACTCGCGGAACATAACATATTTGTAATTTCAAGTGGCGTACGTCATCCAAATTACTTTTTGTCAGCGTCTTTTTAAATGAGTTTTTTCAGTGACGTGCTGGGTTAATTACATCAAAATCCCAAGGGAAAATATTGTTTAAAACTCTACGCGATGGAATAATTTTACTTGTGTATTCAAGTAAGAGTTTTAATTTATTTCGTTAAAAATATTTGTACCTTAGCCAACATAACGATAGTAAAAAATATAAATCAAAACAACAAAATACAAATCATAAACGAGTAGGCATTTTAAAAATTAATTTCCGATACAGTTTTACGCAAAATTTTCCTCTTTATCTGATTCACTCCTCAGATAATTGTAAAATATCACAAAAAATATCATTTTGAAAAACGTGTTCATATACTAATAAAATTATGACATTGCTTCCATCATTGAAAAAAATGTCCTATTTATATGGCAATCATTTTGTCGATGTTCGCCATCCTTAATGCTGTAGTCTGACAAAAAGTAAGGAAATCATAAGATCTAGCCGTTTCAAGACGCCGTTTTTTAATTAATTGCGCAATTAAAAAAATAAGTAAACATGCATTAGATAAAATTAATCATTTTGATAGGTATTTTATGATATAAAATATACTTTAAAGTTTTACATAACTAAAATATAATTACTTTTCGACCAAGAGATTGCCCCTCTTACAATAAGAAACAAACTTTTGTGCAATGAATTTCATAAAAAGACTTAGTTTTAAAGTCAAATTTGATCAAATTATTTAAAAATAATAAATTGAACAAAAGAAATGTCAAAGTCAAATTTGATCAAATTATTATAAAATAATAAATTGAACAAAAGAAATGCCGCGAAAAAAAATCTTCAATTTTCGTTTTTGAAAAGAAATACAATTCATATTTTTTTTGGAAATTTTCGAGCGAAATTTCGTTATATAATGTGTGTGCACATGAAAATAAATTACGATCACACTAACAGTAGCAAAAACTGCTTATTCACTACGGCTGATCGGTGGACAGTAGACAGTGGATAGTATTCAATATTCAGTGGTCATGCAATACTGCCCCAGTGACCGCCAATTGTTCAATTGGAAGTGATGTGTCTAATATTAACTACTGATCAACACAGACTAGCTTGTCCCAAGTGCGACTCTAGGTACTGCAGCGACGGGTAAATCAAAATCAATTTGCAGATTTTATCAAAACGTGCATCACTTTACGCTCGAATCAGACCCAAATGAATTGAAAAGTCAAGTCAAAATAATTAATAGAAAATGATCACTAAAATATTTAAACTTTTGACTGTGATAATGGACATGTTCTAACCATCAGAAATCGCCACTATGGTTGCATCGTCTGCGTAGCATGTGATCTTAACGACCTTTTCTCCGTAAGTCTTAGATTAACCACTTCCTCCATTCTTAAAAGCGTTTTTATATATTTATTTTGTTTTTGTAAGAAAAGTTTTTAGGCCTATATATTGTTGTGATACATTTAGTTTTTAAATAACCAAATGAAAGAATTTAAGAAATGTGGATGTTCAAACTTAGGATGTGAAATAACGGTGAGTAAAGTTGCCACTTAAGTCAAGCAATAACAGGTCACAAGCCCTGTGAATGCCTAGACTTTCATATTTCCGTCTCTAAAATATTCTCCATCTCTGTTGTGTTACTGTTAGAAGGACAGAATTTGGAACATAATCTTTACTATCAGTTGTGCATAAGGCTATTTTTTTAAATAACGTGTAGTTTTTGGTTGTTATTCCACAAAATATTAATCTGATATAAATTTTTAAAATACGAAGAAACGAAAAGAAAATTAACAATTAAAATCCTTAAAAACTCGTAAAAAAAATTCGCCATTTTGGAGCAATTGACTCGTTGGGCTTAATTTTATTAAATTAAATGTTAAATAGCTTGAAACTTCCAAAATGAAAATCACAGATAAACTAAATTTAGCTCCCCGTTTTCTCGAAAAAGAAATGTAAACTTTTGTGCTAAACAGAAAGTCATTAGAAATCGCTTTTCAAAAGTTAAAACCCCATTTCTAAAGAGAGGAAGAGTTAATTAAAACTTTTAAATTAGGCGGATAAAACTTCTTGCTAAGGTAAATGAAACGTAAGTAACCAAACAAATATTCGGATTTAAATAATTTCGGGTAGTCCAGTTTCGTATATCCTAAGTTTTGTAATATATGGGTAATATACCTGCCCTTGCGATTGATTTCCTTCATTGCAATAAATATTAACTTAATGCTTTCAATCGAGCAATATATAATTAAATTAGAAAAATAGACGGACATGAGACGTAATGATAAAATCAATACGAGTGTTATTACGTATTAAATGCTAATGACAAAATGATTACTTGTATAATTATAAAATCAAAAAAATGATCAACTAAACAATACAGTTCGTAGATTGCTACAGTGCTATCAAGTTTAAGTTGTTTATTTATTTATGTCAATTCAAGTGTATTTATATATTTATTTACATTGATGTGTGTGTATATTTGTATATTTATGTCCTGATTTGCAAGAAAAAATATGTCGGGACTTACAAACGAGTTTTTTTTATTGTTTTTAATGTGTTCACATACGTGAATACAAAAAATATTCGTACATAATAAAAGATAATATTATTCTTCAATTGTAATCAAATAATAATTATCTATGGTAAAGTATACTCAAAATAATAATCCAAGGCTTTACTCGAGGAAATAAAAAAAAGGTTTAAGGTCAGCTTTTACCCTAGGAGCAAAACAGCATTTAATAAGTAAAATATATATAGTGTGTGACGTAAATATTTAATACATTCAATAATTAACAATGTGTGCAATGTTTAAATAATCCGTAAGGATTTTTTGTATAATTTATTCAATGTAATAAAAAAAAACATTATAGAATGAAACATAAAACAATTACCATTCTTTGGAATAAATGTAAAATTTTACACCTGCTCTTTTTATTTAATTTATACATTTTATCATTTATACACTATTTTGTAGTCTTTGCCCACCTAACAAGGGTACATACCCCGTTCTAAGCTAGGCAATATTATAATAAAATATTTTAATGTCAATAATTATAATATTCTTAAATATTTTAATACATAATAATAATTTCAAAGTTAATAGAAAGAGCAGACAATTAAAATATAATTTTACTGGTATACACATATTGATACATATATAGATATATGGTTATGCATATATATACACACATACTTATACACTTATACATATTCTCATGTGCACACACATACATACATACATAAAAGATATACAATTTATTTAAAAATGCGAAAGTTCATATTGACATTTGTTTTCGTTAAATTATTCTTTGTTTATTATTTTTATTTTGAATATCCAGTAAGAATCTCCAATCCGTGGCATGCATCAACCTCTCTGACATCATCATCATTTAAGATTTACGTTAGTTAATAATACCTCAAGAACTAATTTAAACTATTAGTAATATACATACATTTAATATAAAACATTCAAAAACACATTTTTTCAAGCTGATTTGAAATATTTTAAGGCTTTCTATTCCTTTGTGAAAGGTAAAACGGCGGTGTGACATTTACAAAAACGGATTTTGTATAAATGGCATTTCAGAATGAACAGCGTCGCCATTACAGTTAAGGTGGCATTCTGACATTAAGACATGCAACAGAAATGCGAAAGTGCTAAATAACCTAATACTACGAAAGGTTTACTATCGCATTTAGAACACAACAAAATATTGCTATATAGGGATAAACCCGCAAGCATACTCAGTACAAAAATATCTTCATAAACATTTAGAAAATTCTATGCATGTTAACCGTGGCAACATACATTGGACCGAAGGGAGTTTTAAAATTCAAATATTGTAAAGCTTTTTCAACATATAACATTTTTACGTTTAAATAAAAAAACGAATAATTCAACGTGTTCAAATCGGGTGTTTATTTTTTTTTAAAACACAAATTTCAAGACTTTTTCACTATAGTAAAACCTACCAAAATTAAAATGCGGCTAATGCGGCACCCTTATAAATGTACAGGCAAGACTTGTATACTTAATATTTTATTCAAATAAACCAATTCCATAGAATTTATGCGATAGTACCACATATAACTTGAACTTTGTAAATTAATTATTAATTTAAGGCTTAGTTTCCATTCAAATGTACGTTAAACAAACGAAAATATTTTTTAATTCCTTAAGTACCTACATACAGAATACAAAATGTTTTAATGTTACCAGAAATTCATTCAAGTTGAAGGGGTTAAATACACTCTATTTATGTTAAATTTAACGTGATGTTACATAGCTGGGGACGTTTTTATACAACACTTTCATATTTCATTCTGAGAGCCATTCCATAGTACGTGCCCTAGGTACTACAGTCATATTTGCATTTTAAATTCATCCCCTTGCAAAAGGCTGTTTAGCATACAGGTCAGTACGATAGGACCATCTACAGGGAACTTTAAGCCGTGTTTAAATTAATGCTCGGACTTAAGTGTTTCAAAAATCAATTAGAGTTTTGAATATTTATTTAGGGCCAATTAAAACAACGCGCAACGTGATGGAATAAAATACTGGATTCTAATTTACTCGAGAGAAATGAAGGAATGAATATTAATTTTATGACTGAAAATTCTGTGGCATTTAGGTGAAGATGTACATGTCACTAAAATTGTGAAAACGGGGTAAGTATGCAGTTCCACTCTACAGGGTCTACGGAAGATTGTACGAAAAGATACAAGTTAGGAAAAGTTTACTCATTCCAATATTTCAATAATAAAATTAATTGGTTAAAGTCGTATTATTCGATGCTACTATTGGGTAAAAAAAGTAGATGTAACTTGTGTGAAAATAGCATTTAAAAACATAGAAAAATTAAATATGAGAAGAAACACAACATGACTTGAACCGCTTCGTGTATTTTCACGTTATTATAAAGTTTATTCAGAGATAGCACCCAATATTGTACAATAAAGAAATAAAACAGTAAGAAACTTTAGATGGCTCCCCTGCACAATGTGCACAATCAGCGAATAGCGACTTGCACCTCTTTACCTAAATGCCACTTAATTTGCATTGAAATTGTCTTAAAAATGAAAGAAATACGTGCTTGTAATATATTTTCTCTACCTCTGTCAAAATAAATCAACTACAGACCTCATGCACGTGATCACGAATTGGATTCATGGTGAGGTTGACGAGAAATATTTATTTTAAAATGTATTTTACACCGTAATATTTCATAGTCCTTGGCATCCATCATTTATTTGTCATTTTTCATTATCTTTTTTTCCTTTGTTTCTTATTCTTAAAATAAATTTATATGTTAAAAAAATAATATTAACATGTAATGGCTGGCTTAGAACTGGATATGTACCCAAGCCGGCAATGTTAAAACAAAAATTGCAAAAATAATAAAGGCAAAAAAAATCTCAGGAGTTGGACTAATCACCTACCTTGCAGTATGCATTATTAGGTTGTGGATAAGGAGATAAGTATGGAAATTATTTTCATATTATATTTTTCAATTTAATACCTTCCATATGACTAATGGTATTGAATAATCTTAGAATAGCGCAATTTAAAGGAACATTTGAGACCTATTTTTATAAGCAAACTACACCACGAAGAGAAATAATACACGCTTCAAAGTGAAAAATGAAGTATTTTCTTGATAAATTGTATTGTTTTTCGTCCAAAATGATACCCTATTAACGACCGAAGTCTTTTTCCAAGGCAAAGCCTTACAAACTTCACGAGAAGAGTGAACTTGTTAGAGTTAGGAGAATTAATATATTAAACTCTAAGAGATTAATTAAACTTCACTGTTAAAACGCTAACAGGTTAAACAAATTATTGTTAATAGTTAATAGCGTACAAAGTTGTAGTGACATTAAACTTTTGTAGAGTTTAGTAGAATTGCTAACGTCACGAGACGGTTCTCTCGATTAGGGTAGAAATGCATTTTAATATGTATTCGTATGTAACCTAAATCAAATCTAAACTATTTACTCGACCGTATGTAATGTATTTATTTAGATAGTTGTAAAAAAAACTTAAACTTTTACCTACATTATAATCAATATGAACAAAAATAATTTCAGTTACTACATTACAACAATGTTTTGAGTTTGTCCAAATTTTTGTAGACAAGGACGGGATTCAACCCCCTAGGGGGCTGTTAATATTAACATTATACAACAGAGATGATAAATAAAGGTTTCAGGTCTTTAGCTTCACAAACGTCAACAGATGGAAGAATTGAAGGAATATAGATGTTCAAATGTATAAATATATTTATTAGATTAAGGAATATTTTAAAAATCAACAATTTAAAAATAGCTTATTATTCAATTGTACAATTTTTGTTACAATATGGTATTGTAGGATGGGGTGGTGAATATGCCAATATATTAAACCCACTTAAAATAGTACAAAGATTAATTATTGAAGTAATATAAAAGAAACCCTCAACATTCAATACGGAAAGTCGATACAACATATTTAAGGTAGACACTCTTTATAAAATAAATTTCACTATACAAATTTATAAAGAAGAAAAAATTAAAGAATTTGAGATGAATAAGTCGCTCAGATAATATTAAAATTCCTAAATTCCACACAAGTCATGGTCAAAATAGCTTTGTCTTCAAAGGTGTAAAAAATTATAATAATATCTTCAGTGAACTAAAAACAATTAAAAATAATATATCAAAATAAATTTAAAGTAAATCTAAAGAAATTTTTTGAACACGTGTAAAAAACTGCATAAAATGTGAATTAGTATGAATGTATTATTATTTTATGTTTTTTGCTTTATATATTCTGTTTTTTTTTTTCTCATATACTCGTATATTCAAAATTATATAAACTCTTATAAATAAACAACTACAACAGTGTAAGTCACTCTCCAAGCACAAGAGTTAGTCTCTTTTTTTTAAAGTTACAGTGATAACATTTACTAGATGTATAAAAGTAGATCTGTATATAATTTGAAAAAAACATGTACCTTTTATGAAATTTATTAATAAAAAAATAAAAATATAGGCAGAAGGGTGAATGTTACACAGTGTGTTAAGTGGCCACTTAAACCAGCCAATGACAGGTCATAAGCACTGTGGATGCCTAGACTTGTATATTTCCTTCTCTAAAAAGGTTCTTCGTTTCTGTTATATTATGTTAACTACTCTACAAGTTATTAGTTTTAGACGCAATATGTTTCCTATTTTTTTTTTTCGTATTTTCCATTCTTCATTCTATTGAATTCTTTGAGTAGCTTTGTATGCGTCGTATCCCTATTTTTGAAGTTCACGCAAGGAACTTTTGAAGTTGTTGAATACCATTATTGGTTAGTTTTCTTATTATTTTTTTATTAGGCA
This sequence comes from Micrasema longulum, assembly GCF_059751315.1. Classification (NCBI taxonomy): domain Eukaryota; kingdom Metazoa; phylum Arthropoda; class Insecta; order Trichoptera; family Brachycentridae; genus Micrasema; species Micrasema longulum. The sequence continues at coordinate 177,707 of NW_028278670.1, forward strand.
TGGTACTGTCAATAACTTTCATCACAAAACGATGTTCTCTATCATTTACTTCGCAAATAGATGTTTCCTTATTCCAATTATCTTTTTGAAGATCCATGCTTATTTTTTCTTTGGTGTTATTTTGTTTTTTGACACCAATCTTCGAAGAAATCCAATAATATAATATATTAAGGTCTTGATTTGAAGAATGACATACCGCTGCATATTATGTGTTCCTGTTATAAATATATTCTTAACTTTATAACCAACATCGTATTTTTATGCGCATGGGTAAAGGGTAACTCTGAGACATACCGAAAACAGTAGGCAATTTTGTAGATTTTAAAAATAATTCAGGTTGTTTTAGCAGGTTTTGGAGCTAAAAACGAGGAAAAAATATCAAGTTTGATTTATTACATTTAATTTATCAAACCAACAAAAAATAATTAAAATATATTTTTTATAAAATAATTGAGAGTTGTCACACCGATTTCATTCTAAACATTATTTTCACACCAATCGCACCTGAACTGCGAATCGTCCTCACTAGGATCACACTCCTTATGGTACCACTTCGAGCATACATTGCACTAGACCCACTCTTTATCTCTGATTGCAGGATCCACAAAGATCGGATTGAGATATTTTTCTGAACGCATTTCTCAGTATATTAAAGGTTAAAAAGAAGTCAGTAGAGGCATTTTATTTATTTGTATTGCTTCTACTGCTAAAGCCTTACGTACAATTACGTACCATGGCTCTCAAAAAAAAAAATTGGTTTGAATTACATTACACAAATCAAAATAGTATATGTTTACCCCTTTTTCTGTTTCGTCTGTCGGTTTGCCTGGGAGGTAATATATTTTTGTTTGTGGTGTGAAACAAAGATGTTACTAGCTGTATTATTTTATTCAGCGTACCGGGTCAACGGGAACGACGAGAAACGGATCTTCGTAACAATCAAAGACGACATTTAAAAAAAATAAAATTATTACATATTATTTAAAAATTACATTTATAAAGTACATATTTAAGCAAAAAAACAATAAAAACAAAACGAAATAATGTATTTTTGGATATAATTGTGTGAAATACTTGTTTAAATCATTTCGCTGAAACCATTCTTAATATTATTCATGTTTGAATCACTGGGATAGTTTTTACTGATTTTCAATCATTAAAGTACATATAAAACTTATAAAACTACACTTCCAAAATTACATAAACATGTCTGATTCCGAACAATAAAATTTTAAGGGTGATGACATTTTCCAGTAACAAATTGAACGCAGTTACACAAAAAGCAACTAACTGAAACTTTGAATAATACAATTTATTGATAAACAAAAAAAATCTACACATTTGAATGCATTTAGTGTTGAAAAACAATTCCCTTTTACTAAATAATTTTTATCACAATAAGAAAAATACTATATTAAGTTTCATTCATTATATATTTGTAATTTTTATAATAGTGGCCGGGTTTCTTCGTGACCGATATCGTTAGACAGAAGACTAAACAATTATTTATCTTACGTATAAGCGAAAGAAGAGGTTGTCAATTATGATTTTGTATAATTAAGAAATTTAAATAAAACTAATTTTAGTATAATGTAATCGCATATCAAAACACGCCGCGAACCCGCATATCAAAACGATTCTTATATTATCCGTCGCATCGGTCAAGGTGTAGAGGGGCTATTTGTGGCTGGCGAAGCTGGCACATGGGCTGGCACATACGCTAGCTAGCACACTTGCTAGCGGTCCGTCTATTGTGGGTTTCTTAACACACATCAAAGAGCGCTGGTCGAGCGCTGGTCGAGCGCTGGTCATCGCATCCACACGTTGGCCTAGCTTTTAGTACGCCACGAACTACCGGAGTAGAACTACGGACTACAATGGCCCGCACCGGCGGATACTAAACGATTCGCCAACGTGTGGGCAGTTAAGCGATTTCTTTATCAAAATGCGTGCTAACGTGCTGGCCAACGTATTGGCCAGCATGTTGACCGCCTTAAGCGAAATACACCTCCAGAGTTTTGAATGCGACCTCTGATTTACCAATTTATGACTCTATTCACGCGATTATCGCGTGAATGAGTGAAAGTGCATATAGAAATTTATGGCATAGCCGAAATACCGCAAAAAAAACGAAGATTTTTTTGCACAGATTCAATTAAATTAATGTGAGTTATGTAATGTGGTGACCAGACTACAGATCCAAGTTACTACGAACTAATGAATTGTATCAACAAATTATCGATGATACATATTTAAAAGGTTTACATATTCTGCATATAAATCCTGAAATCTTTGGGACTTTTTCTTTGATATTATTAAAATGAGTGGGAAATGTAAAGCGTAAGTCAAGAGTTATTCCTAGATCTCGAATCATTTATTTTATCATCACAATATGCTCTGAATCTTTATAAAGTTTTGGGTACAATTTCTGATGACTTTGTCAAGAAAATGACGTATAAAAATTACTTTTTACGTAACCGATAATTTTCAATATTGCTGGGTGTATTCGGACCTATCTCCCGTAGGTATAAGTTAAGGCCCGGGTGCGGTTCCTGGGAAGGTCGAAATGAAATATTGTTTTAAAAGGTGATTCTACGCTGAAATATTTCATGTTCTTGAACTGGCGCCAAAAGAGTAAAGCTGATCACCTCACATTCATATAACAAATGAGATATACGCTACATTTAGTGTATTCATGGGGCGCCCTGTGCACCATCTGAATTGGACGGGTATGATGATTATGACGAATAATGTTTATGGACTGGAGGCTTTCTGCATAACTAGCTTCAATTCATTTTTGCTATTAAAGCTCCTGCCTTTCACGCGTGCCTTTTAATTAAAACAGAATCGCATCGTAAAATATCTCGCTGGGTATGAGTGTTCTGAGTAAAGTGAATTTTCCCGGCACCCATTTTGATGAAATTGATACGATAGGACACTATTCACATCACACCGTCACATGCCCAGAGAGATACATTCATATTCAAATTAATTTTAATTTATCTACTGATTCGTACAACAAAATCATTCTGTACAAATAAAACAAGAAAAATTACACAATAACTCGTTCATCAATCATTCATAATGAATAGAAATAAAAAACAATTTGTTTTTCAAAACGTCAAATTTTGATGCCGCAACCATATCGCAGCCATTTTATTTGTTCACTGCGAGAGGCTTAATTCAACGCATTTATTTTAAATTTAGACTTAATTTAATCAATAATTAGAAAGGCCAGACATAACCGGGTGATGGTCCCATAAGCCAGATTGTAGTCCCGTGGCTAGTGTCGCGAACTCACGAATAATAGTGAGGTGTTTTCAACTCGTTGAAAATGCCCCCAAAATTTAAATATTTGGGTAAATCATAAGGACGATAATATTTCTCTTTCTCTGAAAAATAAAAAAATATTTGTAAACAATACTCCAAATATGTCCAAATCTTTATAGAGAAGTACCTTCTGTATATTATTTTCAAATTTTGACACAAAAGTGATTTTTAGAGAGTGCGTAAAGCGATCACTGAAACCAGCCAATGGCATGTCATAAATCCTGAAAAAACATTGTCATTTATATTACTACTAATAATATATGCTCATATTATTCAATATTGACATCATTGGCAGATCCCAGATGACGAGGACATAATTTTGTTGAACTGGAGAAAGTTACTGATGGAATAGGACTTCAACCCCGATAAGAATAAACAAATGCCGGCCACTAAAACCGTAACTCATAACCAGATCCCAAACACAATCAACATAGGCTCACGGGCAATATAACGCATGAACAACTCCATCTACCTAGGATTAATAGTAATTCATAGAAACGACACATCCACTGAGATCGAACGCCGAATATTCGTGGCAAATAGATGCTTCTTTGGCTTGGTAAGACATCTCGAGCTTCTGCTTCTCAGTCTCAATCCTGGGGATTGGTTTGCAGCAAAGCCCCGCATCTCGTCCTCCACTGCGCTCTATTCTCTGCAGCCCTCTTCAGCTCAGCATATGAGGCGCAGTTCAAGTTCAAGTCCTCGCACACTTGTTCCAAATACTTCCGTCAAGGGCGCCCTCTGTGATCAATCCCCTCGGCCATTTCTTCTATTATGTCATGCAGGAGACCCTCGTGGCGCATAGTGTGGGCGATCCATTGGACTCGCCTCTCTGAGATGATACTGATAAGGTTCCTCCCTTCTTCAATTCTGATGAGAACCTCGTCATGGAAATACTTTACTTACGGTCAACCTGGCGAAGAAGAACATGTATTATCAAAGCTAAAAGTTTTATCCGTTGTCAAGAAAAACAAGCCACCATCTACAAAACACTATTACGCCTTGTAATCGCGTAGGGCTCTGAATGCTGAGTAAAAAATATGAGACATTTCTCCTCAAATTTGAAAGGAAAATACTAAGAAAGATATTCGGAGCTGTGCAGAAAAACGGAGTTTGGAACTTCACAGGGCGTCCCAGGGTAGACGTAGCGTTAGCTGGATGGAGAGCAGCGGGATGCGGATGCTATTGTCATCAGGGACTGGTGGAACATATGCCAGGATAGAGGAAAATGGCGACAAATGTTGGAAGATGCCAAGGCCCATAACGGGCAGTAGAGCCACTGATGAGGATGATGATTATTTCATAATTTATCTGTTTCATAAAGTAAATCCATTTTTTTATTGACTTTAACTGATTTTTGTTTATTTCAAATCGATTTAAGTTTATATGTCTTTAGTTTTTTAATACGGTACATTTTAAGACGGTTTAAAAAAAACTGTGTTTACTGCCTTATTTTATTATTTGAGACGCCTCAGTCAAGGATGGTTTCTAAATTCGTCCCAGTGTTGCCAGACGTAGTTGCTAGTAATTGGTTTCACGTCCCGCAAATATCAAATTTAATCAAGCACGACAGATGAAACTTAATTCCACTCAAAGGCTCTCCATTCGGCGAAGCGCCCCCTGACGTCGCGTGAGTGCGAGCGGGACGGCCGTACTGTCTCACTGTCTCGTGCACCCGGCAATAATGTATCGAACGTTTTTAAAAATAAAAATGACAGCTGCAATTTAGAAAAAAAGTTCTAGAAAGTTTTCGAAAAACTGTCAGTGAGCAAAAATATGAGAGATAGATTTAAACAATCACTAAGGTTGATCAAATCTTGTCTTGAGGTAGGATTTTGTTTGCCCTAGCTTTCATTTTCTTTAGCTGTTTTTTTTTCAATTGTACCTGTATGTATAAATATATATTTTTTAAAAACAATATTATTTTTTAAAACCCCGATATTACAAAAAAAACCCTGTCCAGCATTTATCTTTTTAAAAATCCCTTTTTATACGGTACTGTGTGAAACGTATCCACTGTGTAAAAAGATTTTCCTGTGCATGATAATATTTTAATTTAAGTATCAAACCTTTTGAACGATTCACTATTTATTTATTTACATACTTATTCAGTGCATTCAACAAAGCGACACACGCGTTTCCTTATAATGCATACAGGTTCAATCGAAATAAAATACAAATAAAGAAAATTAAAGCTAGGACAAAAAAAAATATTAATTACTACCTCAAGACAAGATCTGGTCTATCTTAGTGATTTTTTTTAAATCAAGAAAGGCTAACACCACAAAAGTCCAGATCTTGTCTCGAGTTTACAATGCGACACAATCGGGACATTGGTGCATGCAAGCCATAGTTTGTGCTGATCAAGGAACAGCACATTATTATTTCGCAACCGGCGGATCGGAACATTTATTGAATCGCACTTGTTACGATGGTACATCAATAATTAAGCCATTTAATAAATTAAACATAAATATGGAGTCGATGATATTTCTACGTTTTTGTAGACTTGGGATTTTTAACATTGACTCCATTTCTTCGCAAGTGTAGTCTCCCCTCTCGAGGCCAATCATCCATGTTACTTTTCTTGGCAGACAATGTTGCACTGATTCGATATGATTTATCCGGCCTACATAAAACGGAGACCAGATCACGGAGACATATTCTAAAAGAGGACAAACAAGAGTGCTTTAGCTGTGAACATATTAGTTAAGTCACTAGATGTCCTGCTAACAAAACCTAAAAGTTTTAGTGACTTTACTGAGTTTTAGTGATTATAGTATCAATATGTTCACTAAAGGTAAGTTTACGGTCGATGATAACTCCGAGAGATTATAACATCAAAAGAAAGTAAAAAAACGTAAAACGATTTAAATAAAACGATTTTTAGTAACACCTCGAGGCTTCAGTAAAATTATATTTAAATATGTGAACCTCGCTAGAAATTGAAACCAGAGCCTCCATGTGTGAGGCAAGCATCTTAGCCACGAAATCACTGATACACATTTACTTTTTAAATCGTTAAGTTAAAATTAAACCGATATTTTTTTTTAAAAGATTATTTTTTTTTTATTTATTTATTTAATTTTACAATACGCCCAAGGGGCATTTACAAAAAATTTACAGGTAAGTACAAACATAGTGAGTAAAAATTTAAAATATTAACAACGCTTTTTTGTATACAATGTAGAAACAATAAAAAGCATACTACTACTACTACCATCACGCCATTTCCCCGTAGGGGTAGGCAGAAAGAATGGACCGCCACACACGTCTATCCTGGCATACACTCCTAGCCTCTTTCACATTCATACATCTTGTCATACATGCCCTTCGGTTCTGTCTGCTTTTGACATGACCAGACTTAAGATTTTGGTTTATCTGATCATGCCACGTCTTCCTTGGTCATCCTCGTCTAACGTTGCCGTTCATTTTTGCCATATATACTTGTTTTACCATTCTCTCGTCGTCCATTCGTTCTACGTGACCAAACCATCTCAGAGACCCTTTCTTAATCTTATCAAAAAGCATACTGCCATGCAAAATAAAAAGTGAAACTTTACATAGTAAAAAAGAAAAAAAAAATAAATGGATACAAGAAAAGTAATTGAATTAAAAAGCAAATTATAAATAACTTGTAAAGAATTCAAACAAAAAAATAAATACATTTACATATACTTATAAGTGTAAAAAAAATGGTATCAACAAATTCTTGTTAAAAACAAATAATAAATAAATATTAGCGTTCTTATAATTTAAATTAATTGCAACAGAGAGGGAAAACATTATTGAGAAGGGAATATGGAAGTCTAGGCATTTACGGGGCTTATGACCTGCCATTGGCTGGTTTAAGTGGCCACTTTACACACTGTGTAACATTCACCATTCTGCCCATGTTGAAACATCCACATTTCTTCAACTCGATCTGTTGATTTTTGTGAAGTAAAAGAGCTGAAACCTTTATTATGTGGGTGAGATTCATCCGGCTGAACCAAATTACCTACTAGGCAACGCCTGAAAACAATTTTCCAATTTTTATACTTCTTCTTTTACCAGGTAGTTAATTCAACAATGTTCGAGTATGTCCAAAGGCTTGCAGACTGGCTGGATTTCCTCCCTAGGGAGTTATTCATTAATGTTTTCTCTCTCTGTTGCAATTAATTTAAATATGAATAACTCTTGGGAAGAAATCCAGCCAGTCTGCAAGCATTTGAACATACTCAAACATTGTTCTTTTAATTTACCCAAATTTTTCCATTTTGGTGGCAATTTTCAACAAGTTGTAAATAACTCACTATTAGAAAATGGAAATCAAGTTGGGGTAGAGTGGGGTCAACCTCGGACCTCTGGCCCGTGAGTCCGCAACACTAACCACGGGACCATAACCAGTAGGTATAAAATACACAGGTTTAATTTTTCAGGACGCGGGTAATGCGATTCATAACCACTTCCTTTCCTATTACATGTCTTCAAACACACCCCCCCCCTACTTGGAACTCTGAGCCAATTTTCCCCACATCCGGTTTTACAGCTACCACTTCCGGAATATTCCCACAAGGAAACCCGTCACACAACCCGCAACTCATACATAGCTCCGGGTTCGAATCTCGGCCAGGCCGTAAACAGGTTAAATAATTAGTTCTGAGACGCTTACACGGGGATTGATTTATCGGAAACCAGACTATTGTTGTTCGCTATTTGGTATTATTAGACTCTTCCCATAGCTATATAAATCAACATTCTGAACGAGCACGTGTACAAACCGATATATCTTTAAAAAGACGAAGAAAAACACTTCGTTTTGTGCGTAAAATAGACCAAGACCCCGGACAGCAATTTCGACTAGATAGCTACTCTCGGGTAATAGTCCTGAGAAAGGAAATCGAGTGAAGATAATTCCACCTCTTAGTATAAATTCGCCGATTATGCTTGCGGTCTCAGCTTCGATTCCCAGAAGTGACATTTCATACGTGATTGGAATGTAAATAAAGAAGGGGCGTCTCTGACATTAGTGGGTAAATTATTCCATAAACGAGCTGTGAAAGAGGCAAATAAGTTAGAGCGGTGAATGGGTATTGAAAGGGTTCTCACGTTACTAGAACGAAGATTTAGCCCATGCTGCGATAGAGGTTGGAAGAGCTCTCTCAGATAAACAGGCGAAGTGGGATTATTAAAAATATTTATTATTTATACGTCAACGGTTCAAAGAACCTTTTACAAAAAAGTAATAATTTACAGAAATAATCACAGCAGTGCACAATAATCATGTAATACATAGTATGAAATAATAGAATAATTAAAACCAAACAATTTAGTAAACATATAATACAAAAAGAAACATAACATTTCTAAATAAAGATAGCAATAACCATGAGAAAATCTTACGTACTAAATATAAATATAACACAGTAAAGTTCAGAATAACTAGATAATAATAATAAAAAAATTAATACGTTATTACATAAAAAATATAAGTTTTTTGAGCAATAAAACAAAAATAAAAAATGAAAAAAAATAAATTACCAAATAATAATACCTCTTGTGAAGATGAGAGAAAATATTGTGTGATGTGAATGTTTCTGCTGTGCCCGATACTGAGCCAGAGAAGTTGCGTGCAATATTCGGTTCATCGATATTTATTTTAAACTTTCCAGATATTTCTTTATATATCAAAAGGAAAAAGTTACTAATGGCTTTTTTTTAAAAGCTTGAATGAATTATTTTGTGTACATAAAACCTCCAAAACACAAAAATCTAATTTTTCTTGGTCTCCAAACTTTCAAATTGCGTTTTAAATAAATAAAAAATATAGTGCTCTAAATATATAAAACTCCGGTTGGTCCCTTTTTCTCTTATATCACTCAAATTACATACATTAATATTATTATTATAAATCAAATTTCTCTTTTGAAATTTTGTATTACTACTAAAATCGCTTTAATGAAATTTTATCGACTTCTCTTGGTTTAAAATCTTCTCCTTATATTGCTTTTTCAAATTTTAAAGATTACTTGCTATACTTGTTATTCCTTCTTTATTTTTTCTTTTTTTCTTTTTTCTTTGTGCCATTGGCATGTTTTTATACTTTTAAACTACTTTTAATTACTTATATTATATATGTTAATAAAATCAATATATTGCTGCTCTTACTATAATGTGTCATTAATTTTGAAGATGTTTTTTAAATTGACCTAAATTTAAATTTACTGTCTTATAGTTCACTTAAAGATTCTTCTCATCGTTTCTTTGAATCCCTTAAAATAAATATGTGTTTATGTTTTTCCTTTTTTAAAAAAAATGTTATTACTATTTTATTTTATTTTTACATCTGAGCATGTTTTTCATTCTTTATTTCCATTCTTAATTTTTAATTACTCTTACAAATTTTCTTCATTTTTAATATTATTTCCATTTGTAAATACTCACTTTAAACTACAAACCTTAAAATATATTTTTTTCACTTAAATTTTAATTTTAAACAACTTTCATTTATGTTTTTTTTTTCCTTCTCTTTTTTATACTTTCATAATTAACCTTACATATAATTGCTTTTTAATATGGAAACTTCACTGGTCCATTAGAATTAAGTCTAATTGTGTAAAATATTAAACTTTGTAACTGTACTGTATGTTTCCTGAATAAAAGAAAATAAGAAAATAAAAATAGTGCAAATTCCAAAGAAAACGCAATAAAAATTTCAAGTGCATAGAAATGTTAGTGCCCAGGTAAAAATTATAGGTTACTACCCTTAGTGCAGCATACCTCCTTAACGATCAGTACCTAACGACGCGACGCGACAAAAGCCAAGTCAACGATACCGATTTAACGACGAAACGCCGAGTCAACGATACCGAAATAACGACAGCCCTAATGGTTCGACTTGCTCTTATAACGATTCGCCCTTAAACAAATAAACCATTATTAGCAATATCCTTAATGCCAGGATCAACTTAATCGCATTATTCATACTTCCCTATAAGCCTTTTAATATTATATACCCCGATAAAGTGGGAATTTCGGTCATTCGAGGCGCAATATATTGATTGGATTCTATAAACTGTGGTCCACATCTGCCAATTTTCATTTTCGCCAATGGCGGATAAAGTCATTAGTACATTATAGATACACCGTATTGATGCAAAAAAAACGTTTCGTTAAAGGAAGTCGTTCAATCACAAATTTAGGGCCAAAAAGTTCGATTTGAAAAAAGATCATTTCTCTCAATGGGTTAAATGGTTTGTTTTATTTTTGTTTTCGGATGCAAACCATTAAGCCCATTTCGACGAAAAGCAACAATTTTTTGATTTGTAATTTTTAACTAAAGCATACAAAACACATTACGATTAGTATTGAAACATTCAAATTGAAGTTATTTGAAATGGAAGTTGTATTTTTTGGACCATAACAGGCCAGGGGGCTTAATTCCAGTGGTGAATTGCAGCGTAGAACACCAAGGTTTGATTTTATTTAAATGTGTTCTCACCGGGAATCGAACCCTTCCGTAAATGGGTCAATTGTCTTAGCTATTAGACCACGGAGGCCGAGGAGTTCGTTGCAATTTAAATCCATACTTATAGCTGTAGTCTGGTAAAACGAACGCAAAATTAGGAAATCATACGAAATCAGCCATTTTTAAACGAACGTTTTTTTTAAATCGCCCAATAATAAAAAAACATAAATTAGATAAAAAGGTATTTCTGTTATAAATTATATTTAAAAGTTTTATGTAACTAAAATATAATTACTTTTAGACCGGCAGATTACGCTGGGATCTCAATAAAGACTAAGTATTGAACTAAAATTTGCCGTAATTATTTAAAGATAATAAATTGAACATGAAAATGGCCGAAGTTAAATTTTAATTATTCGATTTTGAAAATAAATACAAGCAGTTTAAATCACATCCATTTTTGTGACATTCTCCTTTATTTCTACTTAAAATTATGCCTTCTGTAATACTTTAAAAAAATATAATTTATTCATATACTTTAGTTGAAACCTTTTTTATAGAATTGTATTCTCTTTTTTTTGAAAAAAAAAGAAAATTCTTATATTCAATTTAAAACAATATCTTATTGACTTTTTTATGACCTTCAGATCTGCCCTAATCGTTTTCGGTAAGGGCTGGTCTTCTTTGTCCTTTCACGTCTTTACTGAGTAACCGATTGACATGATTTTTTAGCATAGGGATAGCCGAAAAGCCAAGAAGTATCAAGAGCTACTTTTCATCACGAAAAAAACATCTCACTCGCTCGGGAAACTTCTTAGTGGAAAAATTAATTAATATCAAAACTGCATAATGATACTACGTTGGATTCAATCAAGCATGTATATTATATTATCTTAGTTTTACTTTCGTTTTTAGCTATTTACAGCAAATGTACCTACAAATAAGCTTTTTGCACCAACACAGCTCAGAGACCAATTTTTTAAAATAAAAACAAATATTTGTGTTCTTATGGTTTACCCGAATATTTTGAATTTGAAGGACATTTTAAGCAAGTTGTAAATAACTCACTATTAGAAAATGGGAATCAACTTGGGGTAGAAATAAGGTTCGAACCTCGGACCTCTGATCCATGAGTCCACGACACTAGCCACGGTACAACAACCAGCTTAAATTCAAATCGAAGCACAAATTCAGCCAGCTGATTAAAAATCACATTTTATCACACACCAGTGATCGAGCTCGGAAACTCTGAATACGTGGCAAGCGTATTAAGCGTTGCACCAAAGGTGAGATCATTAAATTCTCAACCGCGTTATAAAATCACTTATTCGTATATTACTTTCGTAGTACTTTAAGAAGTATCGCTAAAAGATACATAAAATTTATTTAAAATATTTTTCTCGTAACAGAAAGTCGTAAAACCGCCCGCTATTACAATATCTGGCTTCAAATAAAATTCCAGGAAAGTGATCCATTTCTGAATCAATTTCCTTAGCCGCAGTATTGAATCCGTCGGAAGGACTGCAATGCAGAGATGAAAGGGGAAATATTGTTATGGTAATGCATTTAGACAGAACTACACAACCATAAACATGATTACATAATAACTTGTGAGCACATCCCTTTTACACGTGTTCTTTAATAAAAAATGGAAGCCCTTACAAGAATTCATTTTATTTTAACGTATATATATATTTATTTGGATAATTTATATAGCGCCATCTTTGTGAAAATCACCTCAAGGGCGCTGTACAATAAATAAATATCCCAGCACGTCTTGCAGCTACAGGCCGCATGGACGGTTGGGATTGTAGTTCCTCGTCTCCAATTATGATACGAGAGTTGTGTAAAAAATAAAGTTCTCAATTTTTTTTCAGGTTTAAACGAGGAACTAGAATCTCAATCGTCCATGCGCTCTATAGCTGCAAGACGTGCTGGGATATTTATTTATTGAACAACGCCTTTGCAATTCTTTACAAAAATGGCGCTGTACAAATTATCTAACTATAATAATAATAATAAAAATCGAATTTTCCACATTTAAAAAAAAAAAAACATTAGATTAACAGTAGGGTCCAAAATAAAATAATAAAAGCCCATTCTGGGAGCCAATATTGCGTTTATCATTTAAATAATTTGTAAAAATGACAAATATAGCTGTTTGTTGGTTACAATAAAAACTTTGAAGTACAACTGATTTAAATGGCGAAATGGGTTTCCACGGTTCTTCAGTGGATAAAAACTTAAATTAGTTTTGTATTTACGGATTAAGATAAGCCGCTAGGTTTAATCGCCATTAAGGAGCTTAACAAACATTCAAAATCGCCTGAAAACACACTTGGGATGATTACACTTTTTGACTTGTTTTTTTTTCCCACCAAAATTTGATCTTCTTTGAAAAAGTGTACTATATTTTACTTAATAACCATAAAATATATGCATGCACGTAACAAAGAAAATGTTAGTTACGGCTAAATAAATATACAAATGTACATTCATTAAAAATCAATTTGCGAAGCATTTCATGTTAGTAGGTACATTATACATTAAAAAATCTTTTCTATTTTTTATTGATACAAAGATAGAATAAACTCTGATTCGTTTGTTCAAATTTATATTATTTATTTTAATGATTTATGCATATCGCACCTTGCTCTATCACAACTTGGTTCCCATTTTCCAATAGGGAGTTATTTAAAACTCGTTGAAAATGGGCATCCAAAATGGAAAAAATTTGGTAAATCGTAAGAATGCAAATATTTCCTTTTCAATTTTTTTTTATATTTTTTATATATATAAAAACAACAAAAAAAACATTATATATAAAAATACTTAAAAGGCGAGTTTCTTTACTATTCTAATACCCGTATGCAAAGACAAAACTTAAGATGAGAAAAGTACATTCTAATTTCAAATGCAGAGAATAACCCGAAGGTGAAGACAATAGAATGTACTTTCCTCACCATAAGGTTTGTCTCTGCATACGGGTATAAGTTAATGTATGTCTTTTTAAATCACGGGTATAATTAAATAGAGGTGATGCTTCATAGAACGATAGTTTGAAATTATGGTCTGAAAAATGAGAATTGTCACGGGCCGTCCAAAATGCGTAGATAAGTAAAAAAAGACTATCTATGCCAGTTTATTGTAAATTCAAAGCCGCATTTTTACGCTGCTTCACGATTACAGACTACAAGTTAAGTTCCAGAACTTAAGTTAAATGGAACACAAGACGAGGGCTTAGTGCTGCACCTAGTGTATACTAGAGATAGGCATTTAGTTTTTTTTATAAAAGCAGCAATAACAGTTACCGTTTCACAAACGGGACTGCGCGGTGTAGGGTGGAGTGGAGACGGGCCGGGGAGATTTAATGCGTATATGTATATGTACTTTATCCATGGGAGATTACAATACGAGTAAGGAGGTATTATGGATAAAGATTAAAAGTTAAGGCATAGCGCGGTACAGAGTGCAACGGGGCGTTTAATTTTTCGAGCGAAGTAAAATGTTTTGTTTTTATTTACTTAGTGATTTAGTTTTTTTTTTAAATGATTTGATATATTTTTGTGAAACTGTTTTAGGTGTTTCGGAAGGGTAACTGTTACATTCTTTTAAAACAGTAGTTTAATTTTTTACCATTTACAGTGCATACATATTTATCAATGTTTAAAATGTAAAAAATCTTATTTTTATTGTAGATACTATGCTTTCTAGCAGTATCAACTTTATAAATACATTAGCAAGCCAAGCTCCAACTACTTTTTCGTGGAAAAGATAGGTAGGTATCTAATATTGGCAAATAAAACACACCAATAAAATTTCCATTAGAAAGGCGCACGGCGTAAAAGACGCGACGCCGCGCCATTTTAAATATTTATGTAGGGCACTTATGAAAATGGAACGACAAATTATTCCATAGACTTGAGAGTTTTTCCTTGTTGCGATTTTTTAATTGCACTAAATTAATAAGTGCAGATGTAGGGTGGAAAATATCCTAACAATAACATTACCTTTGGGATACTAAAATTACGTTATTTTTTACGTCAAATAACCCACATTATTAAATAAAATTCCTCGATAAAAATTAGTTCACAAAATTTTGCAGACTAATCTCTCACAACATCGTCAAGAAGTAACAACCTGTCATACATTCTATATACCTTAAATATATTTATTTATTTATTAAGTAATATGGTTACATAAAATGATACATATATTTTTTTCTATTACAATCTAATTTTATACGTATTTAGTTCATCTTAAAGCTGTTACTTTCCAAAAATGAGACTAGCTCTTGTGCTTGGAGTTGTATGATTTAATTGTTTTTTTAATAAGTATTACAAATGTTATTAGGTGTTATTTTATTTTGTTTATTTAAAACTTTCAACTACAAAGATGGTATAAATTCTTTTAATATAAATCTACGTGTTGAAATCAACCAAATGTATAAACACAAACGTGTTAATCAACAATATTTTGAGTTTGTCCAAATTTTTGTAGACTAAAACTGGATTCAACCCCCTAGGAGTGATTGATATTAATATATTACAACAGAGATGTAGGTGAAATAATTCGGTCAGAATATTTATTTATTCAACACTTTATATATGTACATATACAATTTATATACATATAAGGGCAGGCATATTGCCTTAAGGCAATTTCGTCCGACCTACCCAAACCGTTCAATTTGAGAAAATTACAAGTACATGGACATATTGAATCTTATGATTTTACACAAAATTAAAAACAAAAATTAACAAACAAAAAAAATTAACACTATACTATGAAGAGAGGAGAGGGATGGGAAGGAAAAAAGAAGGATAAAGGAACAACTTAATTATTTAGATAGTGACATTTCAATCTTGACTTAAATGTAAATAAAGAAGTGCTCTAACATTAGTGTGTAGATTATTCAACAATCGAGCAGCTACTACTGCGAAAGAGGAGGCAAGAAAATTAGAGCGATGAAAGAAGAATATCACTCGCATCAATAAACATTTCAGCTCTTTAATTTCACAAAGGTCAACAGATTGGAATAATTGAAGGAATATAGATGTGCAAACATAGGCATAATGATTAACGTTACACAGTGTGTAAACTGACCACATAAACTAGCTAATGACAGATCATACCTAGACTTCTATATTTCCTTTTTTTAAATGCTCTTCATCTTTGTTGTATTATATTAATATCTAATGTATTTGTTTAAAACTAAATAAATATAACAACACAATACAGCCCTACATTTAAACAAATAGAAGGTATACTGGTATATTTAAATAAAGTGTTTTAATATAAAAAAATCTTACGTATGACGTTATTTGTCAGTTTCAGCGGGCGTTTCATGAAAAATAAACAAACGCTGTGTTGAAATGAAAATATTTTACTCAAAAAGCCGAGAGGGTGGAAATACTTTATTCAAATATACATATATGTGGTTTGCAATAAATCCTTAGAATATATCGTAGATACTTATCTACTAAGATCCGGAGCACTTTACTCGACATGTTCAAACAGTACAAACGACGCAGTGTGTTTCACACAGGCTAAACGCTAAAAGTATAAAAGGTCTGGAAACCCACTTGTGCGATGTATCGCATCCTGCCATGATGAATTTTTTTTTATTGATGTTTTTCCTTTATCTGATAGTTCACTAAAATTAATATAGTAAAATCTTAAGTAATTGATATCTACGTAAAAGTTTGTATTTAAAACATAACATTTGTTGGTTTAAATTTATTCATTACATTATTTATACACTGCCACAAACTTATCTTGCTCCGATAAACTCTTACATTAAAAAGAAAACTCCCGAGATTTTTTTACTAACCATTAAATTATCAAATTCATAGGAATAATTTAAATTGATTGTGCGAAAAAAATATAGTACATAACATCAAAAGAAACCTATTTATTTTTTTAGAACCAAATTAATAAATTATTTCATATGGTTAGGACCATCCGAAAACCCTTAAAGGCGCGAAATTTTAAAGCAAATTGTAATAAAAAAATATATAATTTATTAGTTATACTACTTATTAGGCATGACTTAGTCACGCCAATTATCTGAGAATACCTCAAGTCATCGTTCAAGAATTCAAAAGTTAATTTCTAGCGTCTAGCTTGTACGAAACGAAACACTGTGCGACGCGACGTTTAAGGGCCAAGCAGAGGTCAAACAAATTGCTATATAGGTATTTTTTTTTAATCCAAAATTATTATTTACTGAAACTCGTTTCTACGACTTTTGCTTAGATATTTTTGTTTTGTGGCTCCAAGAGTGTTCAATATCCCGGATAAACATATTAAGAGGAAACGTGTACTACAAAAATTTGGACACACTCAAAATATTGTTGATAAATCCACCTGGTCCATGAAGAAGTATAGAAATTGAAAAAATACAAAATTTTCAGGCGTTGCCTAATGTGCAGGTAAAAGAATTCAATTAAATGAACCTCACCCGCATAAATAAAGTTTTCAGCTCTTTAACTTCACAAACATCAATAGATGAAAGAATTGAAGGAATATAGATGTTCAAATATGGACAGAATGGTGAATGTTACACAGTGTGTAAAGTGGCCACTTAAACCAGCCAATGACAGTTTATAAGCCCAGTAGATGCCTAGACTTCTATATTATTTTCTCTAAAATGTTCTTTATCTCTGTTGTAATATGTTAATTTCCATATTATTTACTTTTAACCCTTTATTATTTGTATGTAAGATTTTAGCTCCTGTATTTTTCTATATTTACTAGAAACCGGTAGACATAGAAAAGTCGGTAAGTGGTTGTATACAAATATTTAATAACATTTATTAAAATGTTTGACCACAAAGTTAATGCTTTAAATATTAATACTATTTTTAAAAGTTATTTAGTGTAATAAAATAAATAAAACAACTTTGTTTTTAACCACTAATTTTTATTTTTCACCGACCGGTTTCAAAGCAAACAAGCTTCTTTGTCAAAGTTACGTAATCCTTGACAAAGAAGCTTGTTTGCTTTGAAACCGGTCGGTGAAAAATAAAAATTAGTGGTTAAAAACAAAGTTGTTTTATTTATTTTATTACACTAAATAACAACAAAGTTAGTGCTTCAAATATAAACTTTAAGTTATTTAGTGTTTTAACCCCATTTCATGGAGGTTGAGGGAACACGTTATGGCCACAATAATAATTAATGTAACAAATTAGGTATTCCGCACAGATTTCGGTTGGTATTCACATTAATCTGCCACTCACATACATCCACCCACATACCTCATATTTGCATAGAGGGGCTCAAAACTGAGCAAACACCCCTAAACCGGTGACTTATAAATAGTCATTTTGCTCCATAACTTACTGATTTAAATAATAACATCCACAATACACGAGCTTTGTTTAGCGAATGATTAAGAGATTACAAAATAAATCCCAATAATCCAATAAAATTTACACACTACAGCTTTACTAATTTCAAAATCAAATTAAAACACTATTTCAATTAATTTAATAACAAACAAGGAACACAAAATACATTGGATATTTCTATTTTTTACTAAAGTCTGATCATTATTACAAGAATTTCCAAATAAACAAACAAGTCGCGTGATATCCGACGGAGAATAGCCTATTTCACACATATCATCTTAATCTAAACGGCAAGGTAAAAATATAGCAGAATAACATTTATTAGATTCGTTTGTACCAAGTTAAATTTAATAATATTTATAATTTTCGTTTTTTTATTAAACCGCGTTCGTGATTTCAATAAAAATATCAATAAAAACGCATCGGTTAATACATTTAAAAAATATATATAAGCGTTCTTATAATTTAACCAAATATTTCAATTTTGGTGATCATTTACAACGATAATTCACTATTAGAAAATGAATATTAAGTTGGGGTAAAGTGGGGTTCGAACCTAGAACCTCTGATCCGTAAGTCCGCAACACTAGCCACGGGACCACAACCCGATTCAAATAATATAGTAAATCTTAACAACAGATGAATAATGAAATAACAAAAGAGATTTAAATGATAATTTTATGAAAATCATTATTTAAATTTAGTGAGTACTAATATAAAGTAAAAATACTGCAAAAGAAAATCGACTGCAGATTAGTCAGTCTCGTGGTGTACTGGTTATTGCGTTAGCCAGGCATCAAATAAATAAATAATTGTAAAACAATAAATATCGATCCACCTTATTGTATTTTATCATGCCGTGTAGATTTTTGCCGTGGTGTGAAATGGGCCAATCATGCGATATCACGCAGTGGGCTCGTGGTTTGCACGTGCACAGCGGTCCAGTCTCCGTGAATGTACGGTAGTTACAATATCCACTAAACCAATTTACATATATAGTATACCCACGCAAAGGACATGCCTATGTGGGATTTTTTTGTTTTTATAACAATAAAGTGATATATTGTGTAATAAATAATGTAACAAATGTAAACAAAAAAAAATTAATAAATAATAGCTTTTCGGTGGAAACCTTTTATTTTTTTACAAGAGCATAATATATCTCATATTAGAGAAGCAAAAATGACTTGTAAGTATGTGATGCTATCAAATATCTATTGTAACAAAAAAACGCAAAACGATTTTTTTCAGTTACGACTTTTTAGCTTAGCAGGCAGAAAGCGATATAAATCATTTTTAAAAACGCGAACATTCAATCATAAGAAAAATAAATTAGAAATTTCAAAACCAATACTTATATATAATACATAATGGCCATAAAATTGATTTCATTCATATAATTTTATACACGTACTCTTACATGCTCACACATCATGTACAAAAATTTTCATGCACTCATTCCATGCACTGTAATGTATATCTTATATGATGATTAATATTATTGTATATATATTATGTTGCTTGATCCCTAAATAAAATAAAATAAGTTTAAACCTGTTTTTAATTCATTTAAACATTCTGAGATTTCAAAACATATTTTTATTTTTAAAATTCCGGCTTAATTTTTGTAATTTTAAAGTCATTAGTTCTCAGTGTATATGTAGCCGCCAAACAGTTAAATCAGCCAGTCAACAGAGCGGCCAGGCGGTTCCTTAAATGTCGGCATTCACCTGAATGGCTAGACTTTTTGTTGGATGAATAAGAATAACTCAATGTTCAGCGTATTGGCTAATTGTAAACTAGCCCTTTGGAAATGGCCAAACCAAAAATCGCCGGGTTAGATTAAGTTTAATAATAAAAAAATACGGTTGCCTCCAACACTATTTATATCTCACCCTCGATGCTATATATATAAATATATTCGCAAGCGAAAGAGACAAATTCACGCGTTACGCAGGCCAGTAGCAAAGTGACCTGTACCACTGTTATAGTACGCCAGTCGCCAGTTTTGCGAAGTTGCTTTCGGGTTTTTGTTGGGGGCGGTCGCTCTTCTCGCTGCAAACGTCGGCCTATGTTTTTAGCAATTAAATATAAAATATTATCGCTTTTGACTTCTCGCCGGATTCGGGTCCTTTCACGTATTTTTCGGATCTCGTCCAACCGGCTTTCCCAGAACTATAGAACAGACCAGAAATATTCCCCGTTTCGCGTGGCATAGATAAGCGGGGTTGCACGCGCAAAAAAAAATGTGACGAAGTACCTGTCTAGATTTATTTGTCACAGTGCATGAAAAGATGCATGAATGCAGAGGATAGTAATGAGTGAGATATGTATGTACAGACAGATTAGAGAGGCGTTATATCCTCTCTGCATATCCCTACGGGGAAACGACATAATGATCTGTATTATGTCTAGACAAACGTGTCCCTTTGGCAGACTGACTAGACAACACTTACATTAGTAAAAATATTTTTACTAACGCATTCAGTTTACATTCTAATTACCGAGTCGCCAAATCGCCGAAGAAAAACGGGCACTTTGAATTCTTTCATTATTAAACATTTTCGAAAATCGATTCATAGAATTGGCGGGAAAGGATCCGCAGTATTCCATTGTCTCCCTATACTCCAATCAATTTCCATTTCTCGTTCGGCAGGAAACTGCCGCATCCATTTTATCCGATTGATATTTTATCATTGTTTCTCCGTACCTTGCGTTGAAAATGCAATTCGGTATAAAGCCCCTTCTCCCCATTGACAGCGTAAACCCTTCGTGGTATTAAGTTTATGGAAATGTGAAAATATGTATATATCTAGTTCAATCACATAATAGAGAAATAAGTATTCAAGATTGGAAAAACATGTCAATTATTTGATTAGAAAATATGAAAAAACTAACGAGAGTAATTTTATAAAGGTTGTTTTTTACATTCAAGGGTACATGAATTAACGCAAAATCTAGAAACGTTTTGTTTAATATAGGGCACTAAATCGATCCTAAAATTTTAAATCATTTATTTTATTCAATTTATTTATTAAAATGTACAATAATATAGCAAATTACAATGTACATAAATTAAATTATTAGGTAATTACAAAAACACGTTTGAAAAATAAGACAATTAGTCTTTTTTTTAGTAACTTGTATGTTGGGGGCAGATAGATACACAGTTTATAGCGACACAATCAGGAACGACCCATGCCCGTGAACTTGCCCCGACTCGCTAGAAAATCCGTGTTGAGTCGGGCCACATAATTAAGTTTCAACATATAGTCTATGAAAACATTAGTAACAAATACGAATAATTGGACGTAGTTATGCAGAAAGTGACCAACCCTCAAAATGCTAAAAATGCGTAATGGCGGTTTCGATAGCATACTACGATATCTTTATGTGCTGAAAACGTCCAAGCTCTAAGCGCTATACTTTTTTTGCCAATTAAAGACATTTCTAACCCACATCACGGCTATCACTGTTATATTAACTTTAAAAACGTGCAAGTGGTTTGACTGTTTTCTGCAGCTCTTTTTTTTTAAATTTATGCATTAAACTCATTTTTTAGCATTTTTAGGGTTGGACGCTTTCTGCATGACTACGTCCAATTCACTTATACACATTATGATACATAGTTAGAGAAGAAGAGTCAAAAATTGGTAATCCCAGCATGGAAAAGATCCACCTCTCTCGGTAGACTGTTCAACAGATCAATCATTCTCCCCACAGGCATCATCGACGGTAAATTTGTCCCGCATTCTGGAAGAACAAATGGTCTGTGTTGCCTAGCTCTTAAATAGTTGCTCGGTACATATACTTTTATCAGATTAAAAACGTTGGAAATGTAAACTAACCCGTTCAGAAGTTTTAAGGCCATCATAAGCAAGACGATGCTCTTTCTGGCCCGCAAACTTGTGATACCAAACATACCTAAAAGGAACGAAAAATCGGCCGCCGAATTCGATATATTATGTTATCATTTTTTAATACATTATTTTCATTAACATAATACCGGAGCCCGTATTAGGAAGTTAACATTTTAATTTTACCCACAGTGTAAAATTTAATTTTCTGTATTAAAAATATATGGTGTACGCATAGGTAACCAACGAAGGGAATTTAAATGTGAATAGAAATATACACATTTTAGAACATAAATATTGATTTTACTTTTTACCGTCTCGATATGTACTGATGAAGATAGCGTTTGTAATCGCGGTCCAGGAAACTATGCAAAACAAAAGAAATGGCATTTCGAATATGTGTCACTATTTACAACAGAGCCACAGTTGAATACTATAATTATAATACACCTATGATCTATATTTATTTGAATTTTAAAAGAAAATTTCATGATTAATAAAAATAATGATTCGAAAATGTCGGGTGATTTCAGATATATTTTCATTCGATAATTTATATGTTTTTATTTTCAGTGTCATCGGTCCAAGCTGTACAACGGTGCTATCTGTGCGGTCCAGAATCTAAGCCGTGGGTCAGTGGAGAGATCCAAGACTGTACCCAATTCAAGACGACTAGTGAATTCGTGGCGGATTGTGGATCCAGCTATGAATTTTGTGCAACTGCATACGATCACAAAAGTAACTATCTTTTGTTCAACTTATTTTATGAAGAAAAAAATCGCATACAGAAATTGTACAGTTCTTTTCTAAAATATGGACAATCGAGTTTTATTTTTATTTACAAATGTATTACATATATAGTAGACGCTCTCTTAACCGGCCTTGACGGGACCGACCCAGGGCCGGATAATAAAAAAGCCGGTAAAAGAGAAGGTAGAGAAAAACACATTAAGACACACTAAGAAAACAGAACTTTTATTCTGTATTAGAAACTCACACATTAAAAATTAACATTCCACAAACTGTAAGAAATATGTACAGAAAAAAGCCACACATCACTCCAAATTTTTTTTTAAGGAGGCCTACAACGGATTAAAAATTCTGTTAATTTCTGCTGCTTCTTGTGTTGAATTGACTTTTTGAAAGCGTAGTCACGCCATTTTTTTATGAATATTACATATACTGCAGTAGAATTTTTCTACTGCTGAATGTACATCGCCGCCAACTGTAGAGTCTCTTTTCCTTCGTCGTAGCTAACCGTGTTGTCTTCTTCGTGCTCCTTACAGTCGACTTCCTCTTCCTCTAGTGCTTCGTCGATAACAGTCTGAACTATCTCATCTTCATTCAACATTTCATTGTCAAGAGGGTCATCACCTTCAAGAACCCATTCCTGAAATCACTCATTTCGGGAAGTTGACGAGGCCGGGTAAAGCGGCGCCCGTTAAGAAAGCGTCTACTGTATGTATATTTTACACCGAGGTATCTATATAAAACTATTGCATTTGAAAATTTACATTTGAAACAATCTTTTTTACATTTACATTTACATTTTTTTTTTTTTTTTTTGCACCACAACAGGCCAGGAGGCCTAATTACAGTGGTGAATTACATCACAGAGCACCCAGGCTTGAGAAAAATCACATTTTAATTTTTGTGTTCTCACCGGGAATCGAACCCGGAACCTTCCGTGTGTGAGTCAAGCGTCTTGACCACTACACCACGGAGGCCGCCAATTAATATGAAGTGCCCTCTGGTTCAGTTAGTCTCCATCTTACATGGCTCAACCAGTTGTAAGATGGAGATTGTTTGTGATTTTAATTATAAGTGGGTAGTTGCATTCCAAAATCTTTATGTCACATCATATATTTATTTATTTATTATATATACGGCCTAAGCCAATTACAGCAGTTATATGAACAAACATATGTACAAGATACTGAACAAGAAGAACATAAAACTGTGCAGCAAAGACAAACAAGGGCAATAAAATAACGGTATACTATATATTCATAAACACGATCAACACATAAGACTTCGAGCTAAACTATGCCAATCCATCTTTATCCCACACTGTTTTAGTGGCGAAGAGATCTTCAAAAAATTCCAAGTTGTGTGACGAATTGACTAATCTACACATTCTGGACATTGGAACATATATTTTGGATTTAGGGACGCAAAACGTGTTGTTTTATTTCATTTAAGCCAAAGGGCATTTATTTTGGGTGATTTTGTAATTGAAAATCAGTTATTTTTCAAAACTATTTCCGATGCGGACATAAAAAAATATTTACAAAAAACTTACTTTTTCAGAAAATTTACAATTTTGGGGAAATTTTTAACAACAGGAAGGTTTTTTAAAATTTATTTATTGGTGTATTTTGTAAAGGTCGGCCTGTGTTAGCTATGCTATCGGATGTAATAACTATGGAATTCAACTTCCAAAAGCATTTTATGGAGCTTATACCTGATAGGGAACAATGGTTGCCCGATAGCCCCTACCCTACAGGGAAGGAGACATTGTGTGGTACTGCAGTGCAGATGAGGAAACATCTATACACATTATGTGTGAATGTGATGCTTTACATCATAAAAGGAGCCACATCCTCGGGGACCACAGGTTAAACCTGAAGATATTAAAGAGCTCGCTCCCTCCCTAATAGCCCAATACTTTACGGATCTGGGCATGGAGGGAGAAATTTAGCAAAATGTAAACTCTCACCTTCCAGACAGTAGGCAGGCTCTTTAAATGTAAACCTGGGCTTGGAGGGGGAGATTTGGCAAAAGTAAAACTCGCGACATCCACACAGTAGCCAGGCTCTTTATAGAGGGCAAGAATTATTCACGGGGACCTGTCACAATAGATCTTCACAGGTCGCAGTGACGTCAGGAGCTTGAATAGCACTGACCCCCACCTCTAAGAATAAGAATAGGTCGGCTTTTTTCGAGAAATGAAAATACAGTTCATCACTTTTTTAATTCAGTAAAAAATATCGATTCCTGAAAAAGTTTTGTAAAGGAACCCTATATTGCACAAAATAAAAAGAATATGTTATGGTATCTGAAAATCTGATTTTAATGAGGTCTTAATAGGCTTCTTCATTCATTCAAATGTATGTGAATTTACTTATAAAAAATAAAAAAACTCGTTGAAAATGGCCGTCAAAATGAAATATTTGGGTAAATCATAAGAACGCAAATATTTCTTTTACTAAAGAAAAAAAATATATATATATTATTAGATTTTCTGGAGAGTTTTATTGATAAAAACAATCATTCCGCGATGGATTCGGCTATTACAAATTAAAACCGTCAAATAAAAATATGTAAATTTGTAGCAATTAATCGATATTTTTTCGCCCTTTTGACTAATTCTGTGGCTCGTATCTAAAATAGTAAATGTCATAAATCCCAATATAACTGGAGAGTAATTTCCAAGCCATTTTGTGGCGTTATACTGAACTCTTTGACGTATTTGAATAATGAATATTAATAAAAAAACATTACCACATATGTATGTGTATATGAAATAGTTAAATATACAGGTTTTTTTTTGTTGATATCGACTCTTTGCAAAATAACAAAATAATTTTCTCATCTGACATTGACCCTTTTAGATTCAAGCCACTGAATTTTTGAAAATGTGAGTAGCATTATTTGTATTATTTATCTGACAATAAAATGAAGATTTCAATGTTACACTTATTATTTATTTGTGTTAGATATTACAAAATCTATATGCGAAAAGCAGTCTCCCAAAACAATTGCTGTGTAATTCATTTATTAGAATGAAATGTGAAAAACTGATAACAGAGTTTTTTTCTTTATCAAAACACTCATGCTTATAACATATTGATATTTTTTTATTCCAGATAAAATGGAGTCGCGGATTTGTGTAAAAGAAATGACAAAAGGTTGCATTGTCAAAGGTACAGCACATGGAAATGTACTGAATATATGTTCATGCGAAGGACCTCTTTGCAACAGCGGTGCTTTTAATATTTCAAAATTAGGATCGGAACCAAATGATGGTTTTCCAACAACCACATTGCTGACAATAATTCTGGAAACTACTTCAGAAGAATACACAACAGTAACAGAAATTGAGAAAATGGACAAACCAGCATCAACAATTAAAACAGAAGAAAACGCTCATATTGTCAATGAAAAAAGTAATGATAGCGAAACTAACAAAGTCATTTCGAAAGCAGAAAGAGATCTACCGCTCGGAGATGAAAAACAAAAAGACATTAGTGTAACTCCTCACGCTTTGCCTCAACCAGAAGCTTTAGGACAACAACATGACAAGAAACCGGCCAATCAAGGGGCACCAGTGGATGATGAAGAAGATGCTTCAGAAGGAAGCGGAAGCCGCATGGAGAGTGACAACAAGTCTCATCATCCGACTACAACACGCATCACCATCCTAGAACCTGAGACAACAACTGCTGCCAAAAGCCAAGGAACGTCCTTCCACTCTTCAGTAATTGTTTCTCTCGCCGTTTGGACTGTAGTAGGAAGATTAATAATTGTCTAGGATTTATAAAATATCATTCAATTCCTGAAGCATAAAGGCACATCTTTAAAAGATATTCACTTTGTCAGATTTAGAATGTTTAGTGTAAAAATTTCAATTTTTAACATATGTATGTACATTCAGAAAAAAATATCTGAGATATCTTATTTTAGTACATTTTAAATCATAAGAGAGAAAAAAAACAGTAAAATAAAAATACCTATAAACATTTTAATTTTGGGATAAAAATGTGATCATTACTAGGTTTTCATTATTTAACCTGAGAAAAGCCCTTAAATCAAAAGTCAAAGATTCTTACTTTTTTCATAAAAAGTTTTACATTCCTTACTTTATATTTATGTATGTGATAAGTAAATTTATTTCATGGATATGCGAGAGTAGTTTGTTAGAAATACTACTTTATTTGTGATATATTGGTGAAAAAAAAATAGATTAAGTATATAAATCTTAGATATTCATATAAAGTATAATCCTAATGCAAAATATAAATAATCTTTGGAATTCATCGCACTAGTTAGCACGTATTGTATTACCTACTTTACTAATAGACCAAGCTACTGAACACATTTATATAAGGTAATAATTAATAGATTAATTTATTTACCCCAAGACCAAAGACATTTTTGAAGGATTTTAAGTATTATTGTAACAAACTTTAATGAAATGACCTATCTTATTCTAGAATCTTGTAAATACAAATTTATGTAGATATCACGAGAAATGAAATGGCTCGTGATCATTTGGCTAAGGTTTATACATGAAAATAAAGAAAAGTCCTAAATTCATAATGTATGTATTCTCATCGATAATAAGAATTTTAATGTTTAATAATGGCACCATCCAAATTTCTATAAAGGAGTTATAATTATTTAAGACACATTTTTAGAACCCAATGACACTTTCAGGCTGGGCACATATCATAGACAAAACTGTAATTTTCATGTTGTGAATCGCAAAACTATTCTAAAATTTAAACATCAAACAGGACGTGAGGTACTTATTGCAGAAAATATTGTATATGTATTATCTTTTCTCTAATATGTGCACTTTTGCATATGTTTTTACTGTCTTAATTTAAGAAATAGGTGTCTACTTTTCTTTTGTTTATAGTATGTGTCAAGCCACCCGCATTAAGCCGATTAAAAATTGATTATTCTTTTTTTAATAAAAAAAATGTTAGTGTATCATCAAGAACAAAAGACACTACGTTTAACCGTGAAATAGAAATTTGAATATTTATTTAAATGCATTGATTAAAAATTGATTTTAATAAACTTTCTATTCACTTTTCGATAACTTTTTTATCGATATCTGAAATACCCCTAATGCCTTAAATGATTAAAATGTTAAGTCTCACTTATGTAGATGCTTCTGGAATAATAATTAATGCTTAGATTAAGATTGTAAATACAATTATTGGTTTTGTTTCGTAGACAATAATATCCACAGAAATAAGCGTTTTGAAATTGGTGCAACACAAAAGTAATTCACTATTATTTAATTAAAAAACTAAATACGATTTTCATTATATTATAATTACTAGTTTTTGATGCTAAGTGTTAATTTATTTTGTATTTTGTGCAGAAATTTATTTTGTAGAACTTTATTCATAACAATGAAAAAAAATATGGCTTTTAAATTAAGCAAACTTATACAACTATTTTAATTACATTATGAATGAGAAATAAATCAGTCAAACAAAAAAAAAATTGAGTGGGATTGCAGTCTCGTGATAATACTGCAGAACGAAAGGGGTCTATGGTTTGAATTTCACTGCTGTACCACAAATTAATTTCCACTTTGATCACTTATTTATTACCATATGGCTGAAAATACATCAAAATGAATAATTATAATTAATATGTATAATAGCAAAAAATGCTTATTTATATTTTTTAAATAGATCAAATTAAAATATTCATTTTTATGTTAATTGATGTATGTATTGCGTAAATTATCAGTAGGAGTTTAAAAGCAACGTATCTAAACCAAATATATTTATAACAAGTTAATTTAATCATCCCCGATTCTGTTGCATATATTATTGTTTTGTATGTATTTATTTAATAAAACATTAATAAATACTTATAACTCTTTTTTGTTATTTTGTACAGTGTTAATTAAATAAAATTTCACTCCATGATATAAAGTAGGAATCTTGTTTTACTAATATCAGTAGTTTCCATTATTTAATATTACGACTAATCAAATGTAAATAACATGATAAATTTAATATGCAGTAATAAAACAATATAATTACATGTCTTACTAACATTATTGACCAATTTGTATAATGAAGAAAGATAGTGTGATAAAAACTAAAGATGTTATTTAGAAAAGGTAAGTAAAATGTTTAAAAGTTATTTTGAAAAGGTAAGTTTGTTCCTTAAACCTTATAAAACACATGGACGAGTGGACCACTCCTGAAGTATGCCCACGAAATCTGGAGTAATTATTTTAAAAAGGTCAGAGTTGTTGGAGAAAGTCCATAGAAGAGAGACTAAGTTGGTAGTTTCTCTAAGAAATAAACCATATGATGACCACTTGGGGAAGCTTGGTTTGAGTATATTGGAAAAGCAGAGGCGGCATGGTGACTTAATTAAGATATTCAAAATATTAGACATTTATAGTAATAAAATTAATATAAAATTATAATAATATAAGCACAAAACATAAGTACTGTGCAGATATTAAAACGAGAAACAAGCCACTGTCGCGAGCTATTAGGCACCTCTACACCGGCCAGCTCCCGGTACTCCAACATCTGCACAAATACTTATATACAGATAAAACAATGTTATAGATAAAAATTAATCAAAATACTATAAGGACATAAAAATAAATTATAAATACTATGCGTGACATGTAACAATAAGTCAGAAGTGAATAGACTACTGCTTTGGTGGGGTGACCATCTTAAGGCAGTTCTCGGGACCCAAATCGAAAAGCCATTTATTAACAAATAATTTGAATTGATGTTTATTTTTATTTACTTTTGAAACAAGTGTTAAAAAGTTGTAAGTTGCAAGGTATACATGACTCCCCTGACCAAACGATGTTGTCATTTTCAGTGGCACATATAGCTGTTTTTTTTTTTATCACATTTCATGGATATCATACCTAATTTATGTTTGTGAATGAGAAGTGCCCTAGTGTACAGGTGCCTGACGTCCAGAAACTACTACTAGTGATAAGTACTTCAATTTTATATAATGGTGTTTTTGTTTTGAATATTTTGAGTTATAATGGACATCTATAATGTCCACAACCATAACATTAGAAAAATAACAATAGGATATTTTCACAAGAATCAATATTTAGAGTGAATTTTTACTATTCTAATGATATAACCATCAACGTATTCAAAATTTGTTTTGATTTATGATTGTCTGGTTTAAAAATGTAATGGCTTGATGTTAGCATCACGTTATTTTGACATTTCGCTTTCTCGATAAGACTGTATTAAGATTTTGATTAACGAATTATGTTACTTACGTATGTTTACACTTACGACGTACTTTAAACAAATTGAAAAGTAAACTTAATACTTCCCAGCGATGTGTTGAAGGGTATTAATGCAAAAAAGAATTTTGCAACTGCCAGACATGAAATGGAAACTATTTCAGGCTTCCTAAGGTGAGACTGAATATTATAACCTAATTATTTTATAAAATCTTTAAATTGCCATAAAGTCTCAGAGAAGCTAGAAACTTCTCCACTTTTAGAATATAATGCTTAGAATTTACTATAAATAGATAAATATAATATTTCATAATAATCGCTTTTTATTCGGTAAAAGTGTTGCACTAATAAGTAAACACATTTATTTACAATTAAATGAAACTAACAGTACAATGTTTCCCACTAAAATGTAAATTAAGGCATTTAAATATTTTATAAGAATTTAAAAAGAAGGTATAAAAAGCACTTACCGTTGAACAGAACATCTTCATAGTGAACTTTATCCTTCTTCATAATTTCTTCTTCCTTCTGCTCCCACTGTCTCCTCAATTGTTCTTTGAATGGATCATATGCTTGAAATTCTCTTTCAGGCTGCTATCAATAAATATACAGAAAACGGATTTTAGTATGCATTTATTAAATTGCTACATGCTTAATCATCAAACTGATTCAATAAGGATTAAACTAGTTTTTGACAGAACAAAAAAATCACAACTTCAGTTCACACAGGTAGTCATTGACTAATCTATCTGGCATGGTATTGATACAAGCTAACAACAATTCAGATATCTTAAAAGTTCTACTTCCTTTGAACTTAAATAGTAGTTTCTTAGCAAAAAATTTTGCCTTAAATTTCAACACAATATTTTTACAAACTATCTTACAAAACTTCATGTAACTACTGTAAATCTCAAATAATCATTTTATATTTATTTTATTTATTCATTTTTTCCACATCATAAAAAATAATAAAAGTAATGTGTCCTCACTGGGTCATGACACTTAACAATATACTTATATTTTTTTTTTACATTCGAGAATATATAAAGAAGACTTAACATACAGAGAGAAATCACAAAATGTTAAGAGAGTTAACGTATTTAAGTTTATATTTAATTTCTGTATACCTATATTATAAAATGCCCAATTAAAGAACAAAAACATTACATAAACGATATATTTGTGGTGATTCATGATATGATATGTAATATAAAATCATAATTCATATAAACAAGCCATGGAAAGTGACTTGGCGGAATTTTAGTTTTTGTAAAGTTAAAATGTTTGAAATGTACAATGTATATTATTGTTGATAAATAATTAAATAAAAACATATATTAGATATATATTGATGACTCAAATAAAAATAGAGAAAATAGATCAAAGTTATGTGTAAACATAATGCGAGAATTGATTCCTTAATAACATATTAGTAATAATTACCTCTCCTTCTTTGACCCATGGTTTTTTTAAAACTGCTTCAGCATTTATAAGGGGCCCATTTATTTTTAAATTCAATGCTTCATCCTGTTTTTTTGTATGTTCTAAATCAGTTTTGTGACACCGACGAGTCCTGCCAAGGCAGTCTACATAATCAACCCTAAAATTAAATAATAATTTAAGAATTTTAAATATAAAAATGTTTTGTTATGGATATCACAGGAAAAATAATTATGCACTCATAATTGCCAGGCTGGAAATCCAATATTTTGAAGGTATTGCAAATGAAGGGAATATGGAATAACGTCACCCTAATTTTTAAAACTCCTAAGTCCACAAATGGTCAAAATTGTAATTTTGGCATTTTCTGTTAAGACTGTGTAGGGTCCATAGTCCATAATCGATGAAACGCACGTGTTAAATTAGTTCACCTGAAGTAGACTAATGACCGACAATACAATGTCATCATTTTCTATCGAATCCAATACATATGTATAATGCAACTCTATGAGTATTGCACATGAAATCAGAAGGCATCGTTCTGCAGTACATTCACATCATCCTTACCATGAAGGAATGAATTACAAAGGAACGTCGTCTATAAAGAAACCACAAGACGCAGCCAACGTCAGTCAGCTCGTTCAGTTAGTCAGCCCAACAAGATCGTCCAGTTCACTCAGTTCCAGCATGTAGTTTCCACCATCATGTTGACCATCTCTCCACTTCATATACTGGAGCTATCATATAAAAAATATGTTACGTTCTAAGTGCCCAGTAACATGAACAATCGTTGTGGCCAGGATCTAACAGAATATGGAAGGCAATTTGAATTTTCGTTTGTACCCACACAAACGTGTTGGCCAGGAGCGAAAGGGTTAAGAGTACAGTTCTGTGTGTGTAATAAAATCAGAAACTGAGCAAGTGGTTTCGATTCGATAGCTGCTTTCAGGTTAAAATCCTGAAAAAGAAAATCAAGTGGAGAAAAATCCGAATCGTAGTGTAGTGGTTGCTGCATTCACCGACCACGCTTGAGGTCCCGGGTCCAATTCCTGGGAAGGTCGGCATGAAAAATTTGTTTTTAAAGGTGGTTCCACACTGAAGTATTTCATTGAACTTGTAGCGTAAGACTGATCACCTTAATTCCTGTAACAGATGATTGAGATACGCTGCATTTTATTTAACAATGTAGTGCCCAATTCAACATCGTAGGCGAAGGGTTTAATGATCCTGATAGACATCAACAGAGATAGAGAACTTTATTGAGAAAGGAATATGGAAGTCTAGGCATTTACGGGTAAGTGTTCACAACAGATGGAGGAATTAAATAAATACTAATGGATGTGAAAACATAGGCATTGTGATAAGTGTCACACAGTAATCTTTCAATCTTGCTCAACTCCATAGAAGTTTAAATCCAGTGCTTGTTTACAAAAAAACTGGTTTTTAAACAACCGATATCAGTTATTTAAAAAATCAAAAGAGTATTTCACCCATTTTCTTAAAGGGGAAATAATCAAATAGAATTCCATTGAATGAAGACATTATGTGTGAAAGCTACTGATATTGCAATATTTATTTTTTTATTATTTGAGTAAATAAAATGTTGTTCTCAATCAAACCGTATATTAGGTAAAATAAATCAATTGACTTGAGAACTGTGAATGTATAAATAAATTCATATAAATGGTACCATTCTTCATCAGAATTATCATCGTTGTCATCTTGATTTGGCTCAACATGAGGTAGATCTTCGGTGACACTGTCTGACTTATGTTTCTTGTCAAAGTTAACGAGATATTCATCACTTCTCCCAGCTGTTGAAGTAGACTGTGATAAATGATCATAAAGAAGAGACTTCTTTTCTAACTTTTCCCTGAAAAGCATTCATTAAATATATATTAAAAATATATTTAGTCTTAAGTTATATTAGTAAAAGCATTGAGCTGTCATAAAAAAATGGCAAAATAAAAATATAAAAATTTTCAAAATTAATATTTATGCTCTTTTAATAAAATTATTGTTTGATGCAACATTATTGCAATCATAAATGTGTCAATATTTGTGGACATTTTTATTATCTCATTTTATTTTAAGAACATTATTTATTTTATAGCTTATAAACTATATTTTGTAAAATATTAGTGAAAATTACATGAAAATCTACTGAGAAATATAAATATATGAATAAATGTGGTATTAAAATGGGTATTAGACTTGCAACGCCATCTCAGGACCACAACAGAACTCTTTCGACTTTAATATTATTATCTTGCATTATTGTTACTAAATACTACAATAAAGATTTAAATTATTATCACAATAATGATTTTATGATAATGACAGTAATTACAAATTACATCAGCCAACCATAAAACAACTTTCCCTTAAAAGCAGGTGATAAAAATGATCAAATTAAGAATACTTCGATTTCCGAAGGATTTCAGAATCCTCTGCATCGGGTACATTAGATGGTTGCCTCTTGGATTTAGGGTCTTCTTTATCTTTGGCAAAATTCGATGAAGGTACAAAATGTTCAATTTGATTTTTTGAATCAAGTTTAGCTTTATTTACTTCATCTTGTTTTCGAAGAAGCTCGGCCTTTAAACTTATAAACTGAAATAAAATACACAATAAATTAAACTCCCAAAAAGAATACAATATTGAATGTGTTAGTTAATATTTTTTATATTCATACAGTAGACTTGCTGAACTCGATTTTCTTAGATTGATTCATGTCGCAGAAAATAAATTCAAACAACTATAATATTGCGCATTATACAGCTGAGAAAGAACATAACCGCAAGAACCGCAAACGTAAACACAAATGTCAAGATTGTCAAACGATTTCAAACGTCAAAATATTGCTGCCTCTCTAACTTCAGGTTATTTACTTTTCAAATATCAGGGATAACAACAATATAACAAAATCGTAATCATACGTAGATACTTAAATATAATAAAAAAGGGGGAGGTTGTTAATAAATTTGAAATTCTAAAACCTGTATGGATGATCCTCACATATGTTTTACAAAAGATTTTCGGACAATACGTAACGTAGATAGTGTAATAAGGTATTTCAAAAATATTAAAAAAACATTGAAACACTTGTATAAGAGTCAATGGGGGATTTACATCTTGGTTTGCGATCTCAAAAGGCGTGAAACAGGGATGTGTAATGTCACCATGGTTGTTTAATTTATACATGGACAACTGTATGAAAGAGATAAAATGTATGGGTATTGAAGCAAAAATGGATCATTTTTCAGTAAGCTGCTTGTATGCTGATGGTGCAGTTCTGTTAGCAAGCAGCAAGGCTGATTTGCAGCAAATAGTCTCTAGAATGTATGATGTATGCCTGGAGAGCAAATTGGCGATGAACGAAAGTAAGTCAAAAGTGATGGTATTTGAAAGGGATAGTGAGGTTACTGACTGCATAATAAATGTAAACAACGAATGTCTCGAGCAAGTAGAAGAATTTGTGTATCTGAGAAGCATGTTTTCAAGAGATGGAAGAGTAGAAAAAGATGTTGAAAGAAGAGTGAATGCGGGCAATAAAATGAACGGAGCACTAAGCACAGTAATTTCTAATAAAAATATGTCAATCGAAGCTAAACTGGCAGTGCACAACGGAGTTTTAGTTCCAACACTTATGTATGGAAGTGAAACATGGAACTGGCAGAGGAAGGATGAAAGCCGAGTGAACACGGTTAAAATGCGATCTCTTAGACGAATGTGTGGGAAATCAATGTATGACAGGATTACGAATGATGAAATCAGGTGAGAGTGTAAATCTGAGACAAGTATAATTGATAAGATTAAGAAAGGGTCTCTGAGATGGTTTAGTCACGTAGAACGAATGGACGATGAAAGAATGTTAAAACAAGTATATATGGTGAAAATGAACAGCAACGTTAGACGTGGACGACCAAGGAAGACGTGGCATGATCAGATAAACCAAAATCTTAAGTCTGGTCATGTCAAAAGCAGGCAGAACTGAAGGGCATGTATGACAAGATATATGAATGTGGAAGAGGCTAGGATTGTATGCTAGGATAGACGTGTGTGGCGGTCCATTCTCTCTGCCTACCCCTACAGAGAAATGGCGTGATGGTAGTAGTAGTTGAAACACTTATTAAAAAACATTGAAATATAAATAAGTTTTAAGATCACCCGCCGATGGGAGGAGTGCTCTCCCGAAACTGTAGTAATTTTATTGTAAAAGAAAAAAAATTGTGTAATACTAATAACAAAGCTTTTATTTTCATAATAATTCATAATGAAGTATTACGAAGTGAATGCCGATTCAATTAACAATATAAAATTATGTCTTTACAAAAGAGAACACGAGTTTTTACTCTATTAGAGAAGTAGAAACTCTATTATTTATTATGTATGTATTTTATACTTCTTTTGTCAAGAAATTAAAAAAATAATAAAAACTTCACAAGTTACAACTACCTCAATTTGTATGAAACTTTTTTTTTTTACTAAATATTTTGTTTGAAAGTTATGTACGATTTTTAAGTATTTCATTCAAACTACTGTACTTTTGACAACCTACTGCCTTGCACTGTATTCCGAGGAATAGACATTTTTTTTAGATATACGTTACTCGAAAAATGTGTGTTATCTCTTTTCTCTCATCAATTTCTTTGTTAAAATGACAGAAATAGATATTCTCTTGCATGGTGAACAAATTCGCATACATAAAGAAATTATTACTTGTGTTGTATTCGATAATTATTTTTTATGTTTTATTTTCCGCGATATAAATTTTAATTTTTTCATTTGGTGTGAACACAGTTTTCTTGTTTTGCTTGGCATATTTTTTTTCCATTCAATTAGTTCGTAAATATTTGTAAATTATTTTTGACAAAACATACAAATTTATGTATATGAAGTCTGAGCAAGTTTTTCCTCCTGTCGGATTTCCCGAGTGCCCTACAAAATATCGAATTCCCTCACATCATCTTATCCAGAAAACGAACTCTGCGTGATTTTTTTCTTCCGTTATCAGAGGGATCCAATAAATACATTGTTATGTCTTAGATCCATGTTCATTGCGCACTGTTGTAATTGTTCTCACCTGTTCAAAATCCAAGTTTGGGACTCTGCCATGTACGAATGTCAGCTTGAAAAGGAAGACCTAAAATCTTAATCAAGTTTTTTTTAATCCCCCATAATAGTTGTTGTTCTGAGTTCCTATCCGACCTCTCCAATATTGACATTTTATTCGCTAGTCATATTTAAACTCTCATGTACCCACCCTATAAACATGTATTCATAATTTTATGTAAATATATCAAGTTACAAATGGTATGAAGTCTTAAATAAGTCATTATATATTTATATATATATAAACTTATAAATATATATGTATAGAACAGTTGGGAGGTGGAAAAGCCAATAAAAAACTAAAATGAATATGTATATGAACATATATATATAAAGGCATATATATATTGGTATATATATGGATATTTAAATAAATGAGTTTGTATACGTATGTGAGGGTGAGTGTGTATATGTGTTAGGGTGAGGGTTTGGGTGTGTGTTTGTGTGTGTATAGCGTATTTAATATGAAATATTATAATACTAACATGTTTACATTACTAACCTATGTATAAATGTTGTTGTAAATATTTAAATAAACTTAAAATCTGAAACTCGACGCTGGCTAGAACACCCTAGATGGGAAACGAAAAAGCCAAAAAAAAAACTTCGAAAGAAAATCGTAGATAGGTACTTCCAGTGGCCTAAATTTGGTTTTACACTCTTTGGAATTTCTAGTTGTCGCTGAATTTTGGAGTCGGGTGATTTGATCGATTATTTTCTTCATTCGTCCTTATTAATCTATGGTCTTGTTGGCCATGATACGGGGAAAAGTGAATAATCGACCGTGAGAGTTCTATTGTGTGTATTTATGATTTAGCTCAATCTAGTTATTACATTAAGAGATCATAGTGAAATATTTTTGTAAATCCGTCATTTTACTAGCTTATTTCTACACATTAAGTGCTCTTTTTGAGTGTTTATAGACCAAGTTTTAGAAAATGTCAACTCCTGCTAGAAGACGCTTAATGAGAGATTTCAAAAGGTTTGATCTTGTCAATTGAACTGTTACTTAACCTTGTTTAACATCTAGGTCTATTCTTTGTTTGTGCTAACATTGTATTTCTGTTTTTGTCTTCTTTGAGTTTCAATTTAACTTTATAAACATTTCATTGTAATATCAGGTTAGGTATCGATTGACGATATTGATTCATTTTATTTTCACATTATGAATCATGAAATTACATCATTAAATCTTGAATAGTTTTTTTTTCTTCGGAAACATTATTTACATCAATAACATAATCATATTAATTTCACCCATGTTGAAATAATAATTAATATTATCACACCATTACCCTATGTGTGTTTATACAATGTTCCGTTATGAAAAAAGTCTTGACACAATTAAATCGTAGCCACATTTTACTTATTATACTCTAAAAATAAACAATAGTGCAACCCAAACTGCTATTTTCATAACTTGTTGGTCATTACAAGTGCAAATAATAACCCTAGTACTAAGTGTCAGCGACCAATTTCACATATATGAAAATCAAAATTATTTAGGTGTCCCATTTTGAAGAAAGGGAAAATAGTAAAATTATCTGTACATATTTGGAATTGTAGTACTTATTTATATTGTTAAAAATCTATGTTTTATTGTTATTAACCTACTTTTCAAATTTGCTAAATTAATTTAGCTGCTATTCTATAAGAGTTATTTTCTTTTAGTTCGCCAATATGAAGCCTTCACTGTGCAATGTATATCTTAAAAGTAGAATCTGTTCAACCAAAAAAAGTCACTTTATTTATTCTGGATAATTTTTATAGCGATATTTTTGTAGAAAATCACCTCAGAGGTGCTGTACAATAAACATCCCAACACACCCTGCAGCTACAGAGCGCATAGGCAGTTGGGATTTAAGTTCCCCGTTTCCAATAGATTATTTTTAATTTTATTAATACATAGCGGCTAGATAAAAACATGTCTTGGAAAATGTTAGAAAAATAGACCATAGGATTGAGAACAAGTTAGAAATAATTTTGTTATAAATTCAATTTACATAATATGAAAGCTAATACTATCAAATATCTTGCAGCTACAAAGCGCATGGACGAACGGAATTCTAGCAACATAAAAAAATTGCTAGGAATCTATAAAAAATCGTCATTTGCACAACTACAAAGGTCATTTAACTTTTTTTAAACAAAATTCTTATTCTTTAAGAACGGAAGCGCGCGTCCTGTTATTGCTAGGAGCCTGTTTCTGGTATGCGGATGTCCAATTGTCTCGCCATCTTTTTAGTGGTCTTCTGGAGGTTCTGCTGCCAGCTGGTATCGCACCTACCACTATATTCACCACTCTTTTCAAATCTGCTCTCCGCATGCTCTCTTCAGAAACTTCTTCTGGATCTTCCCCTCGCACAATGTCGTTGACGTCGCCGATCCTTCTTATTTCAGAGTTTCTCGCCCTGTCTCGGATTTTCGTTCCCGTGATGGGTCAAAGTGTTTTCATTTCACCGGTTCAGAGGAGGCTTTTCGTTTTAGTAGTGTTGGCCCTTGTTTTAATACCGTATGTCATGATAGGTCTAATGCAGGTTTTACAAACTCTTAAATACTTGGCTCTCCTTCAGCTTACGTTTGTTTCTCCATACAGCATTTCTTAAGCATTCAGCCACAATGGCGGCTTTGATCATCTCTTATTAACATTATTAAAACACACTAACCCATGATTATGTAATTCCGATATATTCCTAGCTGATAATTTCTCTAATACAGGATATTACAACCCTCTATCTTGCATGTGAAAACAGTTACAAGTTACACAAAGACACTGCGAGAAACATTCATAATCCAAGAGGAAGATTTTCCGTTTATTGTTGCCCTAGATAATTTTTTATATATGTCTGCCTTTTGCTTTCATTTTGTTTATTATATTTTTAGTAATTTATTTTATTTAGGAGCAATGACAGACAACTGGACATACATAGATTACATACAAAAAACAAACAAACCATCATGCCGTTTCAGACAGAGAGGATAGAATGCCATATATCACTCAGTCTTTGCATACAGACCTCACTTCCTCTACATTCATAAATCTTCTCATGCACGCACGCTGATTTAATTTAATTTGCATTCAATTGTACAGCAAAGTTTCTGAAAAATGTATGAAAAAATTCACACATTTTGTCAAATTCTGAGTAAGCATTTCCCATTTTTAGCAATATTTTAAGTTTGTCCGATGTTAGTATAAAAGTACTTATTGGATTTACTCCCTAGGGAATTAATTATCAGGATTGATAGATATTACAATCGAGATGAAGAACCAACCTATTACAACAGAGATGAAGAACTTTTTAAAGAAAGGAATATTAAAGTCTAGGCATCTACAGGGCTCATGACCTGTCGTTAGCTGGTTTAAGTGGCCACTTTACACACTGTAACATTCACCATTCTGCCTATATTTGAACATCTGTAATCCTTCAATTCTTCCATCTGTTGATATTTGTTAAGTTAAAGGCCTATTGTAAGTTCTTGTCTACAAAAATTTTGACAAACTCGAAACATTGAAGATGAAGAACATTTACGAGAAGTAAATATGTCCATCAATGGCTTATAACATATCTTTGACACACGTTTTATGGCAATGAGGAAGTTGAGTGGTTTTTAAAAAATATATATTTGTTGATAGACACTATCAAACTAGGCAAAAATATTTTTATGTAGCGAATTATCAGCCCTGTGATTTTGAAAGTACTCTGCCTGGGACACCTGAAGTTCTCTACGGTGAGTTGTCCTGATTTGTGGGTTGGCCTAGTAACCGGAAATATATCCCAAACACTCTGCTATTGGTTGATTTCTTAGAATTAGTGATGTTGTTCAAAGTAGTTCATTTTTATGAATTTTTTCATACGTTTTTGAGAAACTTCGCCATAAAATTAAATGCTCTAATTTTCACCAATTTCCCGTTGCACTGAACTTCCTCATACCAAGTTGATAAATACTTTACTAACAGAAGGAAACAAAAGAAAATGAAATGATACAATATATATGTTGTTTTATCTGTATTAATACAGTATGTCATTTCAGATTGCAAGAAGACCCCCCAACAGGAGTATCCGGAGCTCCTACAGATAACAACATAATGATCTGGAATGCTGTGATATTTGGGCCCCACGATACCCCCTTTGAAGATGGCACCTTCAAGTTAACAATAGAATTTACGGAGGAATATCCTAATAAACCGCCCACAGTCCGGTTTGTCTCCAAAATGTTCCACCCTAATGTGTATGCGGATGGCGGCATCTGCCTTGATATATTACAGAATAGATGGAGTCCAACTTATGATGTATCAGCCATTCTAACTTCTATACAGGTATACTACAATACGCAACAGTGTACTCAAATATTTCAAAAATTTGACAAATATTATATAGAATCATCTGCCTGATTTTTGTGCTAACTTAAGATTTAATTATTATTTTATTACATGTTTCTTGATTATCAACATATCTTTATTTATTTACGCTAAACG
Organism: Micrasema longulum; assembly: GCF_059751315.1. Taxonomy (NCBI): domain Eukaryota; kingdom Metazoa; phylum Arthropoda; class Insecta; order Trichoptera; family Brachycentridae; genus Micrasema; species Micrasema longulum. The sequence continues at coordinate 218,727 of NW_028278670.1, forward strand.
GACATATTTTACAAAGAGTAAATTACAGTACATAAAATATTTAAAAACATAAAATGCGTTGAACTGAGAAGTAAGAAGTGGAAGGTGTTTATATTTGAATTTTATTCAATAAACCACGAAGGACATTTTGTTACCAAAATTACTGATTGATAACAGATGAGTAAAAAATGTAATTAATTAATATTGTTTTCTGTCTGAAATGGTTGATTTTTTCTCAGGTTTCAGATTACGTGGTTTATAATGAATTTTTCACTAGTAAATCCTATTCTGAGAAATTTATTTGAAAGGTTTTAATTGTAATTATTTATTTTAATAAACCATACTTTCATATTACATTACATTGTAAATTTTTTTTTTTTAATATATTTATTTTTTTAAATCCACTCTGACAAGTCATGCAGAGCATAGGTCCTCAAACTTATTTCGCCCTCCGACCACTTTGAATATGTAAAATTTAAAAAAAGCATTTTTCTCTGTTGGGGGAGGGGAGATAACACAATACATGAAAAAAAAATGTAAACCGTAAAGTCTTTTTTGAATCAGCTATCGCCCTTTAGGCCGTTTCAATGCCTCCCAATTTTCTTTGAGCCTTCTACCGCCCCCCTAAAGGCCGTCAGCGCCCACAAGGTGTTATCGCCCTAGACTGGTCTAGAGGAACATATTTTACATTTTCTTTTAATTGAAGTCATTAAAACATACGTAATATCAACAACCAACGTAAATATCGTTTGTCTTCCTGTTTCAGTCTTTACTGAGTGACCCCAACCCAAATTCACCCGCCAACTCTATGGCGGCGCAGTTGTACAAGGAAAACAGAAGGGAGTACGAGAAGAGAGTGAAAGCGTGTGTGGAACAGTCCTTTATCGACTAGCGGCCCTTACAGCCTCGCCCACTGCCTGTTTGCTCCCAGTTAACTCCTTTGTGACACCGACGCTGCTGATACTGCCATATGCCTTAACTCTTGTTGACCCTTACTACTCAACGTGCTGTCTCAACTATGGGCTGTATAATGCAATATTTGTGTTCAAGTGACACCTATTTGTATAAAAAGTGTTTACTTGTTTCGGTGTATACACTTTAGTTTGTGTTTTTTTTTCTTCAATCCATGCTGAATATTTACACATCTATTTTGTTAAATCATAAAAATTTAAATATATGTTTACTTACTAAAATTCTGTGGTATTTAGTCTTTTTTGTGTGATCAACCGTTTTGTCACATCATCACATGACATAATGAAATGGAGAATTAAATAATTATATTAATATGTATTTTGAGAATTTAAAAGCTTTGGCAAATGTTTCTTGAAATATTTCATTTTTGTCATTGAATTTTTGAAGTGTGAAGAAAGCGTACAAATCTCTCGTTGGTTGCTTTAATAAATCCAACATTATAACGTCTATTTGCACATCTGCACCGCAAGTGGCAGTTTGTTTTCTTGTTTTATTTCTTCTATTGAATACACGTGATCGAATCATACAGTTTATTACATCCATAGTTATACCTGCAATAATATTTATAACAAACTAAAAATGTATATTTTTACATACTAAAGAAATGGTGGAAATTTATCTGTTTTGTGTGACATTTATATTAGCTTTACAGCTTTGCGGAATATTGTTACTGGTTGATTGTTTAAAGCAATACTGTTAGGAATAACATAAAATAAGATTTTTCTGTTATTTTATGAACCAAAACATCAAATGTTTTTGCAGAATTTCATATTGTAACAAGTATAATATTCTAATGTATTTCTCATATATAATCTGTATATTTTGCCGGTGGAAGTTTATGAGATTTTATATCCTGTCTTTTTCAATTGATCCTTTACAGAGACTGTGCCAATTTAAACAATGTTTTAGTATAATTTTGAATATTAAAAAAAAATTGTACAATCTAAACCAAATATTGTGGTTCTTATATATATATATATTTATAAATGTGCTTTATTTATTCCCTATTTTGAATATTTAAAATGTGTTAAGATTGTGACATGAAATCCACATAAAATAACATAGTTCATTATCACTGATGTATAATACTCATAAATAGACACGTTATTCCTTTACTAGCTACATCCAAGATATGGCATATCACCGGTGATACTGCGATGCCACGCAACCATGAATTCTTTTTTTGGCAGGGGATCCTAAAAAGCATTCTGTTAATATATTTTAATTTTTATCATCCAAAAATACCACAGTAATATCAGAAAATCTATCATTATTTAGATTTAAAATAGCAATAATTAAAAATATAACAAATTTATTTCAATAAAACATTTTCGTGTAAAAAATAGGTTACGCAGTATTGCATTATCACTGATGATAATCAACAATTTGAAAAAATAAATAGCAAATCAAGATACACATGGAATCATTCATGTAAGAAAGAGATAAACATATTTCCTTAGTCCATACTTATTTTTATGTAACTCATTACCATAGATACGACACTAGCTGGCAGCTATCAAAATTTTGAAAAATGAACTTAAAAATATAATTAATTTTCTGCTTATTTTATGAATTGGATTATTTTTTACTCATTAGACGATACATCTATCTGTTTTTTTTTTCACTTTTGCAGTGCAGTTGAAGCAATTTTTCATCACACAGTGGCATTTTTTTGCGCAGCATCACGTCTGATTGCTATGAAAGTCCATTAGAGAATCAGGGCACGGAAGACAATTGCCCGCCAGTTCAAATTCCATTTTCTTTGTGCTTGTAATGTGACTATTTCATTATACATCATTGTTAATAATATTAGGATTATTAATACGACATTTGTATTGGTAATGAAAAGCATTATATGTATATAATATGTTACTGGAAATTCGCACCCTAATGCATAGTACATAATAGTATACCTTTTTGTATAACAGGCCTTTTCTCCCTATTTTATGGATTACATACATATTAAGTATTATGCAACAAGACACTTGAGAATTAGTGAGCAATAACTTTTGTTTCCTTTCTTCCCATATATCAATATTTTTGGAGAAATTGATCATGAATATTCTCCGCCTACAAATTGAGACTTAAAAATGGTCTGTAAAAAGGTTCACTATAAAAAGTAAATGTAGGATAAGTAGATATATTGGTAACTAGATATAATGCACAATGGCAACAAAACTGTCATCATGGAACGCTAATGTGTACATATCTTTTAATGTACTCCCTACAAATGTTATGTATTTTCTATTTGGTCCATTACTGCTAATGTAATGTACTAAACTACTACTAATGTACTAAAAACAGCTGTTTCTGTCCCGAGTTCTGTTGCATGTGCCTTATATCTACTTGGATCACATCCATTCGTAATATTTGAGTATTAAAACATCCAACGTACTTCTAATTCTGTTGGTTTTTTTTTCATTTTGGATAGCAAGCTAGATTTTTTAATATTTTACGGTAATTTAAATACATTAAAATACGAAAATGCTTTCATTTGTTGCATACTACATACTGATATACAACTGTATTGCTAAAAATGCATATATTTTTATAGTTAAACTGTAGTTTTTATTTTCAGTAATAAAAAGCAGGCAGTGGGTTGACTTCTATATCTCTGTTTCATGTGATATAGAGTTGCCTTTAGGTAATCTCTAACTGTGGGTATACTGTGTACTTGGTTATGTCTCTCACTAAGAATTAAGTCTGCAAGTGATATAGATGAAAAATCTACAATTGAAGTAATTTATCCCAATATATATGATTAAATGGTATGCTAAATTCCACTTATTTTATTTCATTACCTTTCTTCGATTTTCATCTACATATTGTAAGTATTTTTTACGTAAACACTATTAATTCTGTGTGGGGAAAACAAGAGGACAAGTCTTATAAAACGTGTTTTGAGTTATAAGTTTTCACAGATATACTTATGTAGAACCTAAAATCTGACAGTAATCAATTAATGTATTATAGTCTTAATTAACAAAGTTAATATAATGTGGAACTTGGTGCGAATCAGAACGATGTGAAAACATTTTTAATTAATTTGGTAAATACCCGCAAAAAAAATAAATAATCTCAAACTGTTATCTAACGGCAAAACCTGAGAAATTAATAAAAAAAACTCTAAAATTATATATCTTATCTGTGTGCTGGTAATGTAATGCAAGTATTCGACAATACTACATTTATAGTGTGCTGGTGATATTTTATTTTTCATTATAAACAATGATTAATAATAAAAATAATGTGACCTCACTAGGGTTGCCCGTGCCGAGGACATTTAACAATACATATGAATACTGTTTTGATTCAGCAAAATGTATGAATGTGGTTCTACCAACTATATTCTGAATCAAATGAAGCATCTTCATCACAGGTCACACAATCATGGACATAAACTAGGCAAAAGCCAATTTTATACAAACCCACAATTTCCTGAGCAAAGTAATGAATTATTTAAATAACCAGCTACAATAAAAAGTTTGTCCATCTGTAAATCAATATTCAAATAATGAATTGAATTCCAGTATTTGAACCAAAAATCAACATATTCATATTATTTCTCAGCAGCAAGATTTATTTACAGACATTGTCCATTTATACAATTCATTGGGTATTAATATTATAATATAAGAACAGTTAAAAACATTAAAAAATAAGAAAGAAGCATTGACAAACATAAGGAACATCAAGACAAAATATAGACTATTTATTTAGTACTCGTTTAAATCGTTGTAGGCTTAAACCAAAAAAGTCCAGATCTTGTCTTTATTTAACAATACAATAAAGACGGGTCATTGAATGCTGATCGATGAACAGTAATTAATTGTTTCTCAACCTACGAGTCGGAATATGGAATTTTACCTGTCCCAGTAATAATGGCACATCCATTATACAATTTAGTATGCCGAACATACACATGGAGTCAATATTAGTTCTACGTTTTTGTAGACTAGAAATATTTAACATACATATTTTAGCATATGAATAGTTACCTCTCTAGTCCAAGCATCCACGCTACTTTTTAAAGCAAGCGATGTTGGACTAATTCAATAAGATTTATGCAATTCACATAGAATGGAGACCAGACGGAGGCATATTCTAGAAGAGAGCGAACAGTTGAGCAATGAAGAGTTTTAACAGTGCGGACATTAAAGTAATTTCAGTGATTTACTTACTATATGCTCGTTGTATGCCGGTTTATAGTCCAGAACAACTCCTAAATCTCTGATGGACTTATCTACATCAATTTTGGAGTTTTCTATTAGGTACTCGTAAGAAATCGGTTGTTTTGTCTATGAAATGACATTATTTTGCATTTTTTAATATTTAGTTCTAATCCATCAATTTTACACATTGATTAAAAGAGTTAATATCTGATTGAAGAAGAAAACAGTCTTGTAAATTTTGATTTGTTTCCTACCAGTAAGATATGAATTAATAAATGAGAGTAATGGATCTCTTACTCCCAAGGCATGTAATTTATAATAAATGAGAACATTACTTACTTATATACTTTGTCAAATGCCTTGGAAAAATCAGTATAGAGAACGTTAACCTGCTGACCATCATCAAGTGGTTTGACAATAACCTGGGTATAATCTACCAATAATAGCTTCAAACATTTTAGGTCTACAAGATAATGTTGAAATATTGCTTACATCGGATTTATTGCCTGATTTAAAAACAGGCCTTATATAACTTATTTTCCATAAGGATGGAAACTCACCAGATGACAGAGAAAGATTAAATATGCATGAAATTGGTTTAGTGAGAGAGAGTGTAGCTACAATTTTTTAATCATACATCAGGAATATCATCGGGCCCAGTAGTCTTTCTACCGGTTAATTTGTTCATAGAAAGGAAAAAATCATTAGTAGATATTGTGCAACTGTTTAGATCTGCTGATCTGATCTGCTCAGTGTTGCTAACAAAAACACTGTAACAGATTCTTGTCTCCGCTTTTACCATTTCTCTCAATTGAGAAAATATTAAGTAATTTATTAGGTTGCCAGTTAATTTTTTTTTTTTTTCAAATATGAAGTATTTTGATATAGACTGAACCATTTTGGAAACTTTGGTTGGATAAAATTAGCTTTAGGGATGAACATATTTACTGCTTCTTTCAAACATTGGTTAAAGTTAATTTCAGCCTCATTAATATTAGTAGTAGAAAGAAGAGTGCTCCAGTCAAAAGACAAGAAATATAGGTTTAACCCGTCATAATCACCTTTATCAATCTTGTAATGCGCATTATCGTTAGGTTTAAGTGAGTCAATAATAAGGCTGTAGTCGGGTAAAACGAACACAAAATTAGGGAATCATACGATTTTGCCATTTTAAAATGAATGTTTCTTAAAAATCGCGCAATAAAAAAAATTGGGCATTTCATTAACATTTTCTTGTATACCCACGATCAGGCCATGCCTTTATGGGATTTTTTTGTTTACTATTTTTAATATTAATATGAATTTCATTGCTATCTAATTGTCCTTTATTTTTTGAATACTCTGTTTTACCTCTTAGGTATATTGTAAAAAAAAATTAAATAAAAAAAAGAAAGAAAAAAAGGATCATTAGATTCAGATACACAAATGTTAGGTAAAGTACTGAAAATCAAAACTAGACAGTATCCTGAACATTTTTTTATGAAAGCCTAGGATGTTCGTTGAATGAATTTAGATTGCTCAACATTCAACGTGTTGGCTGGTTGAAAGCCCCTTTGTAAACAGCCGAACCAAAAGCTGCCAGATTAGGCTAGAATAGGTTGGGTTAAGTTTAATGATTGAAAAGAAATGTTTTTTTACTTAACTTATTTTGTTAATTAAAAATGCATTTTTTATTATTATTAAACTTAACCCGACATTCAGCCCTTTCGTTAAGCATTGCTTTCAACGTTTTGGCTAAACGTCCGTTAGCCATTACGGCATTTAATGACCAGCCTAGTCACCCAATTTATTGGCTGATTTAACTATTTGACGGCGACATATACATTCATAAAATTGTATAAAAAAATTCAACTAAGAAACATATCGCTGCTTAAATTCAAAGGCGCCACAAATCGAAAACCCCGAAATTTCGTTTTATTGCAAAAAAGCTATTTAAATCGGTCATATTTTTTTATAAGAAAAAGACCAGTGGATTTTGCATTATAAATGACTCAAAACGCACAAGAGCCCTTTTGACATTTTGGTGGCTAACTTCAGAGCTTAATGTTGATAGTTAGCACTAAACTCCACAATTAGATAGATACAGCAAAAAAACGCATATAATGATAATAAAAATATAAATATGAAAAGTAAGTTTATAAAAAAAGCTATGTAAAATTTATGTTCAAAACATTAATTGGCTCCACTGAAAAAAGTCAAATTTCGGCTTTTGCCTTTTTTGAATTGAAGCAGCGATATGGTCATTAAAAACAACTAAAAATCAACACAATCCTCATGAAGGTCTTTGCGTTTGCAGTCATTTCTTGAACATTGGGGTGAGTGGATCCACTGTGCAGAGGCTTGGAGAAGTATATTATTGGAGATTTTTGGGTGTTGCCATGGACTGGCAATGAAGGACTTCACCCATTCCAGCTGTAAACATTTTGGCGACACGGGCAATCCAAGCAATTGCCTATATTATGTATTATAATAGAGGTGACCCTTCCATGCTGCTTGCATTATTCTATCGTTCCTCACTGTACTGAAAGAAGAGTCTTGGAGGCCCTTACATTGATGGCTCTTTTTTGTCTCTCTACGCTCTTGTCACTTTTGCTTTCATCAGTCAATATGTACCGAGATACTCTTCAAGGTTATAGTTTAAATGTTGTTATCTAATAATACTGATAGTGGTGGCACACTTTTTTATAAAATCACCGCATGTGTTATTACAAAAACAGCCCATATTTTTGCCCTGTGTGTCATATTGTGATCATTTGCATATTTTTCGCAAATATTAAACATCGATAAAGATGCAAATAGTAGTATGTGTAACAAACCATAATAGTATTTTATGAAAATTGCGAGATTGAAAACGAATCACTATTTAAAATTATAGAAAAGACCGGAGCCATCGAGAAACCATTCAAATAATACTGTTTGCCGCAAAATCAGTAAAACAGAGTAAAAGGAAAATCAAAATACAGATTAACAAACATCACGACATTATTCAAACAGTGTTGTCATACTCTAAAAATCTAAAATATGGTCCTTGTAGTTATATAATCAACCCTTTTTTGTTTTTGATCTAGAAGCTATTTTTACCACAGGAAATAATACATGAAAAAAATATCCATCATATTTATTAATATCTCCTTTGGTTTTTTTTACGGTTTACGAAAATTGGCTTGTTTTGACATTGTGTGTTTCTGAGTAACACTAGAGAAGTGCTAAAAGAAGTTTAGGTTTAGGTATTAGTTTTTCGTTAAAAAAATTATGCGTTCTACCATTTCAGATTTGTTTAATTTTTGTCCCAAATATATAATTCTTACTAATACTTATCCATACAAAAAAACTTATTGATATGGTAAAAAACACACGATTCTTCCTAATTCAATCATTTTTACATGTTTTTATTGGAACAAAATTTAAATTTATGAAAAAATTCTATGTTTTCACCATTTAAAAAAAAATGTTATTCTGATAATAATGTATTTTTTAATGCATCGCATTATAATCTATAAATACCTTTTTGGGTTTTATAAAGACGTGAGGTATGTATACAATCACTAATGTCAAAAACTTTATTGATTATTGATTGATTTATATTCAATCATTATTACGGTACCATATAGTTATCTAATGCTCTAAAACTGGTAATTAAATATTGTGAAATAGGAAGTAAGATAAGTCACAATGCAGGAACATGACCCTGTCTCTTATTTGGTGAGATACAGTACGATAAGCCGAATCGTTTCCACAAAAAAAAATCATATGGAAAAACGTTAGAATTTGTAAAATATAGCACCTAAAATATTTTATATAATACTGAAAATTCCTTAAATTCTTACATACCTAAATGATGAGTCTGAAGGTCTATTAAGTCTATTACATTTTGCTTTTTTTTAATGAAAATCTTTTTAGAAAAAGCTACCCATTCAAAATTGTTTTGTACTTTTTAGGTACTTGTGTGTACATATTTTTCTTCGGTGAATAAATACTTTCACTTTACTACATATTGTTTTTGTTACTAAGTATTACTATGTTTTTCATTTAAAGGAAAATAATATTTGCTTTTGTATTATTTAACCAAACACTTATATTTTTGGGACCATTTATACAGAGTTGTTGACAACGTAGTTCCCTATTAGAAAATAGGAATCAAATTTTGGGATTCGAACCTCTGACGTCTGATCTGTGTAAGACCGTGACACTATCACGGGACTACAACCCGGTAATTATTATTACCATTGATAAAAGCATCGAGAATAACGAAAATCGTACAAAACTAATAAATGAGGTTATTATTGCGTCAACTCTTTTAAAAAAAATAAATCCGTTATCTTTTATTCACGTTTGGCTATTCAGTGATAATATAATCATCATCATAATTCTCTTATCTGTTTTTAATGGTGCATAGCATACTGAATAAGTAAGCTGATCGATCGTACTTGTATACCTATATACAGGTAAGTACTTATATACATACTTATATATAGTTCAAAGACAATCACCAGTATTATCTCACGTCCGATGGTGAACATAGGCCTCCTCCTTAGATCTCGGCCAGGTTCGGCTGTACTCGGGTGCATCTTATGGTTCGATCGTGACCTGACTCTAAGTTCTCGTGAGTTCTAAAGACCTTTAATATTTATATTTTTGTAATTCCTATATAGTAGTTGTAACTGACCCGTTACAGGGGGGGGTGGCGGCTTCGTCTCCCTGGTTCCGTTCAATCGGCCCACCCGGCGTAAATGGGGGGCCTGAGCCCGGCGCACCGAGAAAGCACTGACCGCTAAGTCAACCTCAGTAGCCCTGAAAAGGGCTTTCCAACGCGCCCTGTTGGTTCAAACAGGCGAGCGCTGTCAGGGCAGTCCCGGCAGAAGGCAGCAGCGAAGCTCGAAGTCCAGCGGGAAGCGGAGGGCAGGAGTGGAGAGTAAAACGCAGTAGTAGTGTCTTGAGCGAACTGATCGTTTATTTAAGTGTACCCACTATAAGGCCCTCGCGGCGCACTGCCCGACGCCCGAGCGCGCGGCCGCCGCTGTGTATGAGAGCCACCGTTGGGGAGTGGGGGTACGGACGACCACCCGTCCGGCCTCCCCCACTCACTCTGTTCCGACGGCCCGCCACGTAAATAGCGGCGTTCCCCCGCGCGCGAGGCTCAGTCGCCAGTGCGACGCGCGGCGAGCAACATACATATATGAACACAGATATGAAATACACAATATTTAACATTTAATTTAATTCCTAAACTATACTTGCCCTCGGTGTAGTCAAGGCCGAATCCGAAAGTGAAACTTCTCGTCTTTATTGTGGATTCAGCACTTGACTTTATCACATACACCGAGGCCCTATACTAAGTTAACATATATGATACATTTTACAAAAATCTAGTTATAAATCCGCCTGCGCGTCCGGAACAATAGTTAATAAGTTAAAGTTCATATAGCGTAGATTGAAGAACTGTTCCCAAACTCGTATATACTCGAAAGTTATAATAATAAAAATGTTTGGATAATTTATATAGCGCCATTTTTGTGAAAATCACCTCAAGGGCGTTGTACAATAAATAAATATCCCAACACGTCTTGCAGCTACAGAGCGCATGGACGGTTGGGATTCTAGTTCCTCGTCTCCAATTATGATATATTACAATTATGATATATATGAGCTAGATAACAGAACGTCTTGCAGCTACAGAGCGCATGGACAATAAGAAATCTAGCCCCTATTTACATTTTTATTTTTAAATTTTTTATTTGACAATGAAGTTTAGAGTTTAAGTGATATTTTAAAAACGAAATAAAAAGCAAATTTATAAAATTAGAATTTAGATAACAACAAGTCTTGCAGCTTCAAAACGCATCGACAAATGGAATTTCAACAACATGAGAATGATTTTAAAAAGTTAATAATAAAAAATAATTTTAAGAAACGCAATAATAATACATTGAGCAAAGAACTAGTAAGTATGGCAATTAAGTGAACATGTAACAGCACAAAAAGTAAAATATAAAAAAGTAAACAAAGATAGCATTCCTTAACTTATTATTAAAGTTAACAAGACAATAGACGATAGTCAAACTCAAACTCGTCCCTGTTTTATTTTGTTGTGCAGTAAATAGGATCTATATTTATATGTATAACATAACAACAAACCAAAAAGCGCTCAAAATAAATAAATTTACTCATTAAATTTATGCCATTTTCTTTAACATTTTTTTAATGAACTCATAAGGATTAAGAATAAAAACGTCTGGTTTTGGGAGTTTTGACGTGAATTTTATCTTATTTCAATGGTTTCGACTGAAACTAGAAAAAAAGCGGAAATTCGGCTTTGGTTTCAGCCGAAAATCTTGTTTCGGTCGGTTACTAAACAATGTGGCGGATAGGGTAAAAATGTCTGTGTACTTAATATTAATATATTTTTTTTATTAATAACAAATAAAAATACAATATCACAACTCAATACAATTTTACAATAAACAAATACACATATTTATATTAACGTTTCCCATTACGAAAAAGAAATAAACACTTCTTGTGTACATAATGGGGGAGTGACGTCTTGCAATAGATTATTTTATTTTAATCAATTATATTTTTAGAATAACATAAATAAATTACAAAAAATATATAAACGATGTTTTCAATCAGTGTTACACAAAAAAGAATTATGGATGTAATTTTTTACTTCTTTCTTAAATATATTGTATTCCTGACAGTACTTTTTTACTTTCTTTTCATTTCATTAAAGAAAAATATTCCTCTGTAAAGCTAGGGTTTCCTAGGACAGCGGTGCCCGTATTTTAACGGCCGTAGTGAACGGTGATGCGGTGGACAGCCGTCGTAACGGTGACTAGAGAATGGTTTCTTATGAAAAGGGTGTTAAATGGTGTTGATAACGCCGTTTTCCTAGGAAACCAGTCTCTAATCACCGTTACGACGGCTGTCAACCGCATCACCGTTCAGTACGGCCGTTAAGATACTGGCACCGCTGTCCTAGGAAACCCTAGCTTAAGTATAATGATGTTGTGCAGTAGTTGTTTTTAATTTAGGAATTAAGATTTTACCACCTGTTCTAGGTCGCGTACTTACGTTTTGAGACCTAGAAATACTACTATTTATTTTACATGCTTTGACTTCTTGAAATTTCTTGATTTGGCGATCTAGCGGCAAAAAATATAAGCTTTCAGAATTAACCCAAAAACGAAACCATTTTATGGTCATTCTAGTTTGGCTGTGTTTTCAAAGATGTCTCTGAAAGTCACCGTAGTGACCCTCAAGGTCATTCTAGACGAAGTACTATGTAAAAACAAAACACCGCAACGCGAATTCAAAATGTTTTTTTTCAATGATTAAAAAAAACTTTTTTGTTTTCTCGAATAAACCGAACACAAGATAATTGCCACCTTCTCTGACAGTTCATCAAATGTTTTCCAAGCTTGAACGTAAAAAAAAGCATCCAAGACATGTTTGTGGTTTAGAAATTTTATACCGAAAAGGATTAATAAAGTTACATAATACATCTCACTGCACATGTACCTAATAAAGTGACATTATTGAATTATTATTTTTTTGCTGAAGTAAAAAAAAAAAGTTTTTCGTTGCTAGAATTTTATCACCCCATGCGCTTGCTGTAAGACGTTTGGTAATATTAGCCTTTATATTACGTAAACTCACTAACTAAATCTACTCTTCAACTTCTTTTATGAAATAATAAAACTTCCAACTATTATTGTGTGGTGTAATCACAATCAGCATTGACAGATTATTAGCCACGTGACCCAAATGCCGGCATTTTATTGGTTGATTGACAGATAAGTGATTTTTTAATAAGTACTAAATCAAATTTTGACTCGAATGACATATTCTGTGACAGTCTTTTTCATCAATGACAGTCTTCTTCAAGTTAAGTCATGTCTTTTTCGGCCTTCCTTATTTTCTTCATTTATTAACATGCATTCGCACGGTAAATCCCTAAAGCAGTTTTTTTCCATCCATTTGCTCTACATGTTCAAACCAACTCAGCACTCCATCATATGCAATATTGCAAGGATCTTGATTTAGTCGATAATGCTTGTCTCAGCCTTATATAATGCAAGAATCCCGACATAGTTGAAATCTTTTATTTATTAAATCGTCTAATAGCAATTTTGTTTTTATATTCCAATGTTCTGAATATGTAGATTAGTCAATTCGTCACACAACGTGTAATTCTTTGGAATAGACCTTCCGTCTTTTGATAAATCTCATCGCCACTAAAACCATGGATGAAGATAGATTGGCATGGTTTAGCTCGAAATTTTATATGTTTATCGTGTCTATGAATATATTGTATCCCATTATTGTATTGCCCTTGTTTGTCTTTGCTACATAAATTTATGTTCTTTTTGTTCAGTTTCTTGCATATTCTCGTATGTTTCTTTGTGTAACACTTGTAATTGACTTAGGCCGTATCCATAATAAATAAATTAACATGTTCCCTTTAATATATTGTTTTAGTATACATTCGCCTGAGAGGATCGTATTTGGACCGAATTCAGCTTAATTTCATCTTTGTTATTCCAATTCCAGACCTCACTCTCGTGCATAAAGATCGGGATCAGGACTCCATTGTAAACTGCCGAGTTTGCCTCCTGCGACAAACACATTTTTTACTGGTCGATTAACTAGAGCTGACGCGTTCGCAAACTTACTAAAATTTACAGTTTGTTGATTTTAAAAAGGTTTTACCACATTTTAACAAAATGTGCTATTTATTTTTTTATAATCCGTGTTGGATGTTGTGTATATGAAAAAAAAATTACAATAGGTTAAGGAAATGTAATACGTCAATTTATTTTTACACGACTACATTTTTTATTTATAATAATATCTTTTGTTCAATATTATTCAAATTGTAATAAAAGGGCTAGTTTCAGCCGCCGTTTGCGGCAGATATTTTTGGTTTTTTTATTAAATAAATATACGGGACATTTTGTGACATGACATGACATGTGCAGAGAGATGTAATATGTAACTTTATGATATGTGCAGTGAAATGTATTATGTAATTTTATTAATGTTCTTTGGTATATTTCTAAAACACAAACATGTCTTGGATGCTTTTTCTTACGTTTAAACTTGGAAAACATTCGACGAACAGTCAGAAAAGGTGGCAATTATATTTTGTTCGGTTTATTCAAGAAAAAAAATGAAAAATGTTTTTTCAATAATTTATAAAAAAACATTTTCAATTTGCGTTGTGGTGTTTTGTTTTAACATAGATTGTGACTTTCAGAGACATCTTTGAAAACACAGCCAAACTAGAATGACCATAAAATGGTTTCATTTTTGGGTTAATTCTAAAAGCTTATATTTTTTGCCGCTAGATCGCCAAATCGATAAATTTCAAGTAGTCGAAATATGTGAGTCTCGCCCTTAACTCTGATTTCTGAAGCCTATAATAACGAGAATCTCAGTTTATGGAACGAAAACCTTTTGTAGATATTTATTGTATTACTCGTATACAGGGTGTCCCAGAAGTCAACGTCAACCCGGAAACGGGTGATAGATTAAGTCGTGACAGTTACCAGAAAAATATTTTTGAAAAATTTAGTAGAATACTTTTTGAATTATAAGTATAAAAAAAAAATTCGGAAAAACTGACACCCTGTGATGATCTTTCAATTCCTGTGACTACAAATATTAACTTTTCAAAGATTTTTTTTCTGCAATGTTTTTTTTTTTTTTTTTATCTCTCATTGAATACATTTTTGTTATTTTCTTAGGTCAACCTTTTCTTTTATTTCTTTCTTATTTCATTTACATTTTTTAGATCTTAATTTTAATATGTACTTTTAATTTTCTTAATATTTTTTTTTCTGTATTGAAATTCTCGATTTACTTTATTTAATTTATTTTTTTATCTTGTTTTGATTACATTTATGAGCACACACTAATTATGTATGTGTTTTTTTTTCTTTCTTATATGTTAAATATATTCGAGTAAATTACTATTCTTTAATTTTAATTGTATCATTTTACTCAATTTTCTTACTTTAAAAAAAAATGTCTAAACTATTTTTTATGTTTATTATTTTATACGTACCCAGTATTATGTCTGTACTCTTCTTATTTGATTATTAATTAAAACTAATGTCTGAGCACCCGATGACAAACTATAATTGAAAAGTTTATTGGGACAAAATATATCTTAATACTTTGTTTTCTTTATAATGTATTAATATTGTAATAATGTGTATATTTTATTGAATAAAGACTCTATGAAAAAAAAGCCATGAATAACCCTTCTGTAAATTTCAGTTTAAAATTATTATGTTACTGTCTCGGTTTTTAATCAAATGTTATATTTTTGCCCAATATTGAATTAAGAATAATTTCATCAGCCAACTTTAACCGACTGTACTGAAAAAAAAGTACTATACTACTTTGGCAAGTGACTTCAAAAGATTGCGCATTTAGTTCAAATTCTAAAATGGTACAACACTGGCTAGAAAAATTTTTAATTGAGGAAAAAAAATATATTTTTTTAATGAAACCTAATTTCATGCCAATTCTGTTTCATTAGATAAAATATTAGTAATGCAACCTATTTCCGTTTCCGGGTTGACGTTAATTTCTAGGACACCCGTATATATCATATATTATGTATTAAAAAATAAAAAAAACTCTAGGCTACTATTTATTTAAACGTTTATTCGATATTTTTTGTATATTTTATATTTACTTTTTAACGCATCACAAAGAGTACATTTTTAAGTAAAGCGCTTAACTTGAGGTATTATAATACAGTAGAACTCCGTTTATCCGGATTTACAAATATCCTAATCGTTATCCGGAAATCAAAAAATCAGTCAAAAAGCAGTCAAATCTGCCACTCATTAATCCGGATAATTTGAGTTTTACTATATTACAAATAATGCGCCATGTTATTATGAAGGTACCCACAAAAGTTATTAATAATAATAATTTTCATTATTGATTTCACATTTAAAAAATATTTTAAAGCAAAAATGGATGTAGGCATATATGTTTTATAGTACTCATGTACTTATCTTTAATTAATATTCTTACATTTAATGTTTTTTTCTATATACCTACTACATTAAAGGGTTCAGCCATGATTGTATTGAAGTAACTGATTCATAACGAAACCCGGTTTAAGGCGCCCCTGTTGAAAAATGTCAACAACTCAAATTGATTTTTTATATAGGTACCTTTTATGATTCATTTCACCCTTACAGAAAACATAAATGAAGCTTATAGTAGGTATTAAACATAACTAAAAATGAAACAATAAATATTATCTTGAATCTAATATGTTATTTTGTGCAATTTTCACAAGAATTATTTTGTATAAGGGATGCAAATTTATTGAAGGGTAGCCGCCTTCCCTTCATCTTGTAAGATAAGCGTCGATCAATATACTGTGTACTGACGTATAAACAAGCTACCGTAGCGCGCGAAACACGCAAAGTGAGCAGTTGTCGTAAATCTAAAAAAAACTTATCAAACTTGAGTGTAAACCCACACAACTTTTACTTGTATTGATCTAGACTCTTTTGAACTTGTTAAATGTTATAAAAAATGTGAAGATATGCAGCCGTGAAGTCAGAAAAACAAAAAAAATATAGTCATCTCCGGTGTTACACGCGAGTATGGTGCATTCTTATGTATTTACATCGTATCTATGCGTTATACTATTTTACTTTGCAAGTTTAGTTCATATTTACAAGATTTAAGAATGTGCCGTTTTCAAAACTTCATAATATGTGTTATGTTTATAGTGTTGAATAAAGCATAATTGTAATAAAAACACAAGTAATAATCAAAATGCCAACAACTAGTAATGGAAACAATTTTGTGAGTGATTTCCATTCACTATAATCCTGTGAGTAAATCTGTAAATAATTTGTAAGTCACGCATATAGAACATGTATCAATACGTAAACGATATTTATTGAACTTATGAAAGTTGTAAATATAAGTATCCATTGATGTACTAATATATTTTCTAAACATTGTCATGTAAGGGTCGTATACCTACCTAAATCCACGCTCTCTCCCCCATTCGCATCCCCTCCCATTCGCCTTTACGCATGATCGAGGGAGCGTAATTTTGGGGTTAATATACCTAGTAGGTAGGTTTACTCAGGTATATTATATTTCCTAAATACATTTTAAGGGTACCTAGAAGACATACAATGAAATTACAAACTTATTTACAACATAACGTGATGTAATAATTAATATTCCCAGAATAAAGAATAAAACATAAAACATTATTATCATCGAACAAAATTATAATAAAAGAATGGTATATATTATACTTCACTATTTTTATTCAGTTATGATTATTTGTAAAAAGCCAACCACTTGCGATTATAATATGTTATCCACTATACTAAGTAGTTTTTAATAATAAACCTTTATAACTTCTAGTATAATGTTTTAAACAATAGATACAAAATATTTTTTATCGCTGAAACATTGAAATAATAATTACACTTTTTAAATTAGCCGCGAAATGTAGTTTTACGTCGCATCAATAAAATGTGATCACTATTGTTTTGCCGCACAATTATTATTGGTTGAGCATATTTATAGTATATTTTGATTGGTGGGTAATCGTCTGAGGCCCGCTTACCGGCCAGGTGTCGTTCACACCGTGGCCTTGTGTGTTTTAAGCAAACGTCTGTAAAGATTATTCCAATACGTTATTTTAATTCGTCATTAATTAAATCTCGTATAAGTTATTCCGTCCGAATATTAAATAAATATAAATTGGCATATATGTATTTATTCCATATAAATATTATATCGTAAATATCGCGGATACAACGTCACATACTAAAAATAATAAACAATTTCATAAAAGTTTGAAGTGAATAATCAATCGGAAATTCTCAATATGAAAATAAGTATTCTCAGTTTCAATTACGTCGCAATTATTTGTACACATTGCGTAAACGACAGGCGAACCGCGTCTCGAGTCCGCGCGCGCTCGGGAGCATGCGTGCAAGTTTCACTACTTTCAATGGAAACACGACAGAGTCGCGGGCCGATCGTCACAAAATAAGATGGGAAGGTCAAGATTCCCTGGCAAACCTCAAAAGTTTCAGAATAGGAAACGAATTAATGTTTTATTGGACACAGTTGTTGACGAAAATGAGTTTACATCGGTTACCGGCAACAGCAATGTGAGTGTTACATGTTTTAGCGAAACATTTGTTGGCGAATCGGTGACTCGCTGCTGGCTTCACTTGCAACGGTTTTCGATTTACGTGTATATTTGTTTATTTCGGCCGCTATTGTGCTTAATGTTATGAAATTTGATATTATCGATTAATTTTATAAAAGCAATTTGCATGTTGAATGGAAACCATCGGAGAATACTCGAATCATTTATCCTTGAAAGTGACTGTTTGACGTTTGTTGCGCTTTTTGTCAACAAAGGACAAAGCATCTCTCAGAGATATATTGCTCAAATAAGATTTTTTATCTAAAATTTCGCGCTATAACGCGATTTATAGATAATTTAAAACGAGGTGTCAGAATAATCGAACGCCTTTTGTAAATTTTCTTGTTTTTACATTTTTTCAGGAGGTCGAGAGGCAGAATGAAGCGGAGACAGAAGCGTCAATATCGGCCGTCGGGGACGATCAAGAAGACGATTTAATTATAAAACCCGATATCGCCCTCGATATTGAGTCATCCAGCGCGGTAAAGACACGATCACAACAGAAAATGCAGGTTGTCAAGAATGACGTCGAGAAGGTCATTCCTACTCCAAAGAAAACCGTCACATTCGGAAGTGTGGAGAGTTGCGATGATACTCTGAATTCCGTAAAGAAAGTGCCATTAAAATCACATCAACCTTTAGTTTCCATCATAAAGAAGAAATCAGCCTTCAAGACGGCCGAACATAGTTCTTTCAGTAGCATAGTGAAACCCGCCAAGTTAACAGATCTCGGTTCCAAATCGTGCATAGACATTGTTAATCTGAGGTCGAGGCATAACAGGAGTCCTCCGGCCAAGAAGCCCTCCCTGAAGTTCTCCCACGGGGGCGGCGTGTCCCCCCCTCCCGAGCCCGACGGGCAGGCGAGCCGTAGGTTCGTGCTGCCGAGCCATAGTGCGCACTCGGCGCGCGTCATCAAGCCCAACAAGCGCTTCATCGATACTGACGATGGCTCCACTTCTCCGAACCTCGCGTCTCAAGTATCGGGAAAAGTTCTCAAGAAGCCCAAATTAATACTCAGTGCGCAAAGTGAAAAAACCAGTCCGTGCTACGACGAGGCTTACGAGACGTGCGACAGTTCGGCGAACAGTAATGACAGCTCGGACTCCACTCGCCTTCCCGGGAGCCTGTCTCAGCTCAAGTCCTCCTATTTGGACAAAACTCTGGGCTTGTTCGGATCGGTGTTAGTGAAAGGGATCGCATTTCAGGACACTTTGAGCAGCGGCCTCAAGGCCGTCGGTCAGAGTGTAGATAAGCGTGCCGGAATAGACGGCGAAGGGGCCAAGGAAATAACTCTGGAGAACCACAAAGTGTCTAAAGAAAAGGATGGCAGTTCTCGGAGATTGGCGCAGTTCACTCGGAATATTTCGGAAACGCCGTGTACCTCGGACCAGAGTAGCAGCAGCTCCGAGTCTTCCGAGTCAGACGGCAGCTTGGATAGTGAGGACAGTGAGGAGGAGAGCGAAGGAGAAGGACCGAAGTTGTGCGCACAGGAGAAAGGGCAAACTCCGTCTCAACTTCTCAGTGGTAAAGTGATACTTCGCGAAGCTCGACTGCAACTTAATACTTCTTCATCCAATAACGGCTCAGACGGTCCCTTTTCGGCCTTTGGGAATAACAATAGTACTAATACATGTAAGTTTATTTATATTTACGTACCGATGCAATCGTACCATTTCATACTGTAATCTTAGGGCATTAACATCCCAGTATACCAATGGATTGTTTGATTATTTTATAGTCAAAAATTAAAACCTTTTACAGCTGCGATATTCTGTTGCATAAAAAGCAAGATAATGTTGAATTTGGATTTGTCCAAATAATACGTGGACCATCACAGGGTAGGACCTAGGTATTGCTTTCCTGTATTAATGTTTTACATTTACACCATTCGCATGCACAGAGTTTTTAACTAAGGTAATCATAACATACACTTTTTAAATCTTACCAGACAATTTCCTTCACACCTCGCAAGTTCAGTGTTATGAATCACTATGCTGCTGGCTTGTAGTCTATGTTAACATCACCTAAGCCACATCAAATATCTGAATAAGTGTTATATTTTGTGCTCTCACTCCAAACTGTTTAGGTTAGATAATCAAGATATATACAAGGGAAACAATATTTCAAGCCATGATCGCCAAAACATCGTAACCGACAGGAGCAATAATTTTTGAAGAATATATTTTCTCAATTATTAAGAAATATACTTAGAAAACCAAGTTTTGTTTCGAATATTTATTTTATTGATATCAAGCAAATAAATAGTCAAAACAGGGTGTATTCCGTGTTAATTGAGAGGAAAATGTGTTCTCCCATAGAATATTGTTTTTGTCGGTTATGAAGTTTTGGCGATTGTGGTTTGATATGTATACAAATATATTTGGTTAAGACGATGTTGTACTCCTTGCTAATAACAAAGAGGAACTGCAATTCTTGGTAACAAAGGTCTACGATGTATGCAAGAGAAGCGATTTGCTGATGAATGTCGATAAATCGAATGTGATGGTTTTTGAAAGAAATGAAAATATGACTAAATGTGAAATCACTGTGAATGGAGTTATACTAAAACAAGTAGAGGAATTTGTGTATCTGGGAAGTATGTTCACTAGGGATGGAATGACTGAGAAAGATATTGAAAGGAGGGTGAGTGCCGGGAACAGAGTGAACATTGCACTTAAATCGACCTTGGCAAATAAATGCTTGTCACAAGAGGCAAAATTGGCAGTTCACAACGGGGTCCTGGTCCCATCCCTGATGTATGGGAGCGAAGTATGGACTTGGAAAAACAGGGATGAAAGTAGGCTGAATGCTGTCGAAATGCGATCTCTCAGGCGAATGTGTGTTAAAACTATGTACGATAGATGCACAAATGTTGAGATCCGTACATTATGTAAGGCTGAGACAAGCATTATCGACAAAATCAAGAAAGGAGCTCTGCGCTGGTTTGGACATGTAGAACGAATGGACAGCGAGAGAACGGCTAAGAATATTTACAATGCGAATGTTGATGGATGCAGAAATAGAGGAAGACCGAGAAAGACATGGCATGACCAAATCCAACAAATACTTAAAGATGGACATGTCAAAAGTCGGAATAATCGGCGCGCGTGCATGAGAAGATGTATGAATGTAGAGGAAGCGAGATCTGTATGCAAAGATAGAGTGTTGTGGCGTTCTAACCTCTCTGCCTACCCTTACGTGGAAACGGCGTGATGGTTTGTTTGTTTGGTTAAAGGTGCGAGGATTACTTTTCTGCCAAATTGTTTAATATGCTTCCCCATAAAGTTAATTCAACTAACAACAAACAATATTTTAAAAGAGAATTCAAAATCTAGCTGAAGAAAATTAGGATAGAAGTAAAAAAATAAAATTTTGAACACGGTACAGTCTTCCTAGAAGAAGTCTCCTCAGTGAGGACTCTTAAATTAAATTTTGTTCAAAAATATTTCCCATAGCACATGAAAAGAAAATTAATAAAAAACAGATAGCCAGTTGAACTCTTTGTTATATTTTGAAAGTCCTTACGTATACTATCAAAACTGCATTTTGCGAGGTTTACTGGAGAGTAAAAACAGAGCTTAATTTTTTTTTCAAGTAGCTATCAGATACTGTAGATTTGTATTGTATTTCAGTATTCAATTTCACAATGAATTTTTATGTAAACTTTTCTTTTGAAATAACTAATACATCAAATAATTTCTTGCATACTTTGTAGTTAGTTTTAGATATTTTTTATTTATTTTCGGACTTATTCAGTCCATTCAACAATGCCAAACACATTTCCTTGAAATAAAATATATGTAAAGAAAATTAAAGCTAGGACAAAAAAATAAACAATAATAACTACCTCGAGACAATATCTGGTCTATCTTAGTGATTGCTTAAATCTAGAAAGACTTACGCCAAAAAAGTCCAGATCTTGTCTCGAGTTCACAATGCGACACAATCGGGACATTGGTACATGCAAGCCGTAGTTTGCGCTGTGCTGATCAAGGAACAACACATCATTGTTTCGCAACCGGTGGATCGAAACATTGAATGCCACCTGTTCCAGTAACAATGGTACATCAATCGAGACATTTGGTAAATTAAACATAAATATGGAGTTAATGTTATTTCTATGTTTTTATAGACTCGAGATTTTTAACATTGACTGCATTTCTCCGTAAGTGTAGTCTCCCCTCTCGAGGCCAATCATTCATGCTATGATATTTTTTATGATAATCTTGTAGGGCTTGTAGGGTAGGCACTGCCTGTACCTTTGAGACCTCTCAGATTGTGATTTTTCTGGTTACTCTTTTTTTCATTAAAAAACATACAACACTTCAATACACTTTGCCCTTAAGATGCATGTACATTATTTGTCTTATCGCATTGACCCCAGTCACCTATTGTTATTTGGACTGTTTTTAAAGTTTCCAATTCTTCAAGGAACTTTTAAGTCTATATCATATCCACTATAAATGATAAGCAAACCGCTATTTTGGTAATGACATCTGTATTCAATTCTGAATATTGACTGTATTCGAATAATTTTTTCCAATGGATTAAGTCCTTTAATTAATAAATAAATAATAAAAATGTAAAAGCCTTTACAAATTAAAAAAAAAACTAATATTAAAGTGCGAAACAAGGTTGTATTTTGTTTGTTTAATATATGTATGTATATTTTTACTATTATAATTTTTGGTATTATAATCTCAAATACATATACTATGTAATGAACAAATTTAATCTCATATTTCATTATTTTTTCTTATGTAAAACATTTTCACTCAACATTGGTTTTTACCTAAAGAGCTGAAATTCACCCAACCCAATAAAAATGTTTTTTTTTTCATTGAAATGAATAAATAAAAAAGAATGTTTATAAATACCCTGACTCAATATCAGTGCAGATCCATTGACACAATTTTTTTTCCTTTACATATTAACTGTTTATAGTATAAATAAATTAATATTTAGAACTGATTGTAGGCAATTTTTACCTACTGAAAAAAAATCTTCCAATACCATGCAGTATGATCCTAATTAATGTAATGTAATTTTAGCTTCCAATATCCCCGGCACTGTAACTTGCGGAGTGTGTGGCGCAGTCCGTTTCTACCGGTTCGTAAAGCAGGCCAAGAAGTTTGGTATATATTCCTGTGAGTCATGCAGAAAGTTCATTTCCAAGATGGTGAAGAGGCAAAACTTGGCACAAAACTCTCCTCTTCCACCCCTGAAATGTCTCAAGGGAGAAGGTATGTATTCTTAATATTCTTACTCCGAAAAATGGGAGTCAATGCTATATAAGCTCCTGATGTCACCTGCGTAAATCTATTACTAAATCTCCCCCTCCGAGCCCAGATCCCTTAAAGTATCGGGTTATTAGGTAGGGGCGAATGCTTTAACATCCTCAGTTTTGACCAGTGGCGTCACGAGGATGCAGCTTTTGTGATTCATGATATTAAAAAATAAATCAAAATAAATATGAGTCTAAAAGATAAATAGCATCCTTTAGCATATTATGTCTTTAAATCCCAGCCCATTTTGCAAAGAATGCTGAATTTAATTCCAGGTAACTGCAGAGTGCCCCCTATCTTGCGATCCCAGCACTGGAAACTTCTGCGGTGCGCGTACAAGGCTCGCTGCCATGCCTGTTGGCTGAAGATGTGCCTGAAGGCCTTCCAAGTCCCCACGCCCCTCCTCAACTCGCTGCAATGCATGCTGCCCGCCTTCATGAGGCCCGGACCGGTGCCCCAAATCCCCTCGCTTGCTGAAATTGAACCTGACAATCTTGCGAGTGCCAAGAAGGCGGTAAAGAAGGTACAGGAGGATGAACAAAAGGTAGTTGCATTATTTTATTTAGAGAAAACAACAGCTGGCAATTATATTATGAAAAGTATTTACAACAAAAAAGTGCGTAGTAAAATTAGAAAATATGAATATGTATTAACCCAATCCCAGCTGGAACTATCTTAAGACGGTCTGAAAAATCAAGCCCCGTACGTGACAACTGTCTTTAGACATTTTCGACTTTACAGGCTGATACTTTGATAGTGCACGATAGATGGCCAAAAAGTTTGTATCAAAATATTTCCTGAACATTTGTTGATGAGTGACATCTCTGAATAATTCCTGGTATTATATTTGTTTATATTATAAAAGATTTTAATCAGAGCGGCGGAAAAAAATACCAAACAGTTTTTAAATTCCCGCTCGGCAGTGACCTTGTGCCATATCTTGAGTGTTGTATAACCTTATCTCTATGGAACAGTGCGTTGATCGTGTTATTGGGTACCTTCTGTTATTTTTGTACTGATAAGACATAAAATTTTTATTCATAATAAAAATGACTTTAAATAATAACTACTATATTAATTACATTAAAAAGTTCATTTTGCTTAGTTGATGTTTTGTATTTTTATTTTTTAAATTTACATAATTTTAAGAATAATAATTATAATATCTCAATAATATGTCAAACCGATGTAAAAGCGATGAACAGATTTGAGAGAGACAAATTTTAAAGTAACTGAGAAAAGTTGAATACGATATTCTAAATATTGTTGTTTCCATATGTACCACAAAAAAATCTGACAGATGCATTGAAAACTTAATTTGAGAATGTGAACACTAATAATTGTGCTTAAGTGTCTCAGCGCAGTGTTCCATCAACACATTCATAAACACAAGTGACTACCTATAGCATAATGCTAGCGCTTTGTCCACAAATCGGTTGGAACACTTTTATATTAATGCTTAATGATGTAATTTCTTAGTGTACACATAAACACTTATTCAAGCATTTGGGGAGATAACGAAATGATAAATTAAATGGATAATTGCCTGTGTCTCTTATAACTAGACGATTTGTAAATCTCATCAGTGATTTTTGGCAATTGAAAACATGCCACCTCATATGGGTGATGGCAAACGTACTCTATGCTTAGCGGTGAAAGAGTTAAAATAATCGTAAAGCTGGAAAAAGGGAAAGGCAACTAAAAAATGACCTGTTCTAGTCTAAGATATTATTTATGCTATTTAGCAGAAATGCTGCAATATTAGTGTGATAATGTACTCTTTGCACTATTAGAGTAAGGAGAAAAGTGATAACTATGTTTGTCTAGTAATATTTTAGATTCATTAACCACGAAAAGAACTCAATTGGTTACCAATAAAATGAAGATTGAAATATAATATGCTTGTTTTTATATTTAAAAAATTTAACAGTCGAATGCTCAAATACTTCATTAATAAGATAGTTTTAAATTTTCATAAGCATGTTACTAAAAATAAGGATAAAATAAAGCTGCCATTAAAACAAATTAAGAATGAAAAGCGTTTGAATGAATTCAAAAAGAAATGTTATGTTTGCTGTAAGATTAAAGTAAGTGTAAATATTAGTTTATTTACTGATTGTATTATAAGCTGACTTAAGAAATAAATAAAAATAAAATAAAAATATTTTTATCATTTTACAGGCTGTTAAAATGGATGAGAATCCGAAGGGCGAAAAACAAAAAACCAAAGATGAAACGGAAACGGAGAATATCTCAAGTGAAAGTAGAAAACGTCGGCATACTCGAATTAAAGTTCGAAAGAAAGATAAAGTCAGTTCTGAACAGCAGCCGGATTCTACCAAAAGACAGAAAATGGAACTCAAGGGGCCTCGGGTAAAGCATGTATGCAGAAGTGCTTCTATTGTTCTCGGTCAACCCATCGCCACTTTCCCACTCAGTGAGGATAAACACCTCTCTGATATATCGGATGATAACTCTTCATCGGAGAAAGACAAAATGGACACTAAAGATGAGGAACCAAAAGTATCTGAACTTTGTTTGGATTGTGATCCAATTGACAGCTCCATGGATGGTACTGCAGTCGAAGGCAAAATCTGTGAAAAGGTTCATCAGAAAATTATGCACAAAGACGAAGAATCTACTGACAGTTTTGACTCGACCCTTTCTGCAGAAACTAATAAGGAAAATGACCTATGCGCAGTTAAAGTTGATAATACAAAGGATGATATTGACGTCAAATCGAGTGATGCAGATCAAACATTAGAAGTTATTCAACGAAAACCAAAATATCCACTTGGAAATCTTTCTAATGTACGTATACTATTTTTATCACCGATTATATTAACACACAGTGAATATGACTATATATAGACTTTTGTAATTTATTTATTATACGGCACAAGTTCCTTTTGCAATATAATATATAACAGAATAAAGGATAAAAACACTAATATACCACAAGAAAAAAAAAATCCTTTTGTAAATCGTTAATATAGCGCATCGTAAATTATTTAGAGATGATTTAATTCACATAAACTAGTTAAAAATGTCAATATAAGAAGAACATAAATTCTCTAGTCAGTATATGAGGGGGTTAAAAGCAAAACTGCCACTGTACATGATTACTGTTTTTATATAAAAATGTTAAATCTGTTAAAAAGTTCTTACTTTTCATAAATTCAACTAATTTAATTAAGATGTATAGTTGATTTGTTCTATAGGAATATGTAATTTGAAGTTTATAAATCTAAAAAATTTTCATTGGCTCTTTCAAAATTTTTTATGGGGATTTCACAAAAATGGGACTTTATAGCATAATTGTACTCTAACTGACTTGTATCCGAGATATATCGCACTTTCGGTGCAACAGTCACAATTCACTTTTTTTTTGTTACGTCTTTTATAACATTTTTTTAATAATTCAGAATAAGCTTTTTATGTGAAACTATAGCAAAAACAAAAAACAGTTAATTTTATAAAGCTTTAAAATCTACTGCAAATAGTAATCCAGTATAAGGCAATAAATTCGAAAAAAAACTTCTCACCTGTAAAATAATAAAATGAGCTGTTGTGACGTTGTTGACGATATGTATGTATGTATGTATATTATAAGAGTCTCATTACTGATTCAAAATCCTGTACATCTAAGAATGAAACCCAAAGTTTTTTGGTTTTTAAAGTCAAGTCTCTCGTCAGATATGACACCCAGATCTCGAATTTCTAACTTTCTCCAGTTGAATATTCTTTATTGTGTACGAAAAAACAAAATGGGAGATTTATTTCTTCAAAGAGATAATAAATTTACACTTATCATTTAAAAACAAATTATAGGAAAAACACTAATAATTCAACCAAATTTTTACAGATGCGAGTATCATCAAAGCTTCTGCAACACAAGTACAATCAACAGAGACAAGTGGAGACACTTTGTCTTGACTTTTGGGAATCGTATGACCCAGATGAAGTTTGCAACACCGGCTGGGGTTTGATCGGCTCAACTCCATTTAGTGTCAGCAGTATTTGCTTCTTGTGCGGTAGTCAGGGGAAAGAAAAGGTAAAATAACTCAAATATTAAGTTCTGTTTGTGCAATTAATATTAAGTGTTATTTAATCTGATGCTTCAGTGGTAGTTGTGGCTCTCTTAATAAAGGCATTATTTGCACTATGTGATCTAATATACTGAATTATCTTTGCTCGATGACAGTTGCTACGGGATATTTCAGCTTCCACTTTCTTATTACTGAGTTCCTTGCAAAGTCAAGCCACCGCACGTGAGATTCTTCCGAGCTGTTTCGGCTCCTAGGGATGACATTTGCCAGGATCTCTATCCAGTGTAGACAAGATTCAGTTTTTATAGAGTATACATCGCCTTTGTCTGCGTCCAGGCGGATGAAAACTACAGTTCTGTGTGTGAAATACAACCAGAACCCCGGTCGAGAATTTTTGACTCGATGGGTGTTCCAGGGAAAAATCCCGAACAAGGAAATCGAAGATAAGTCCGCCTTGTATAGTGGTTGACACACTCGCCTACTATTCTCGAGGCCCATGTCTCATGTTCCTGGACTGGGGCCTGAAGCGTCAGACTGATCACCTTACCTTCATGTGACAGATTATCAAAATACGGTGCATTAAGTTGACCAAAGTAGTGTGCTATGCACCGCTGGGTGCGGAAAGGGGAATAATGAAGAATGAAATAAATATTAAATGGTTAGAAACAATGTGTTTTTATTTTCATAAAAAATGTTTCGTGTCAGGTCATCCATTGCGCGGCATGCTGTGAGCCGTACCATCGCTTCTGCGCAGAGGGCGGCGGCGCCCCCGGCTGGCTGTGCGCGCGTTGCGAGGGGTGCGCCGCGTGCGGGGAGCGCGGGGGCGCCGCCAGCTGCCCGGCGTGCCGACGCCGCTACCACGCGCCGTGCCTCGCGGCCGCGCGCCCCGCCAGGGCTGACTGGCCGCAGGTAACATCCCCACTTTGAAGGATTGAAAAATTAGTAAAAAATGCCAAAGTAGTGCATCGAATAAAATATTTTTAATTAAGAAATAGTGCACTTATGAAGCTCGTTGAAACAATGACAACAATCTCCACCATTGGTCTGAAATGAGTTAGATATGGCGATAGATAGAAAAACTAAAATATTTTTGCCAACTGCAAAGGTTTTGGCACATAAATGTCAGTATCTCGTACATTTTTGACATAGTGTGTACATGTCCAAACCAACGCAGAGGTCCTTTCCTAATTTTGTCGATAATGATGAGGACGACCAAGGAAGACGTGGCATGATCAGATAAACCAAAATCTTAAGTCTGGTCATGTCAAAAGCAGACAGAACCGAAGGGCGTGTATGACAAGATGTATGAATGTGGAAGAAGCTAGGAATGTATGCCAGGATAGACGTGTGTGGCGGTCCATTCTTTCTGCCTACCCCTATGGAGAAATGGCCTGATGGTAGTAGTAGTAGTCAGCCTTACATAATGTACGGATCTTAACATTTGTGCATCTATCGTACATAGTTTTACCACACATTCGCCTGAGAGATCGCATTTTGACAGCATTCAGCCTACTTTTATCCCTGTTTTTACAAGTCCATACTTTGCTTCCATACCTCAGAGTCGGGACGAGGACTCCATTGTGAACTGCTAAAACTAAACCTAGGCTTTAATAATAACATTACATATATTATTTATATAATTTACAAATGATCAAACACATCTGCCTTAACATTAAGTTTAACACATATTTATCTATTTATACTTTTACAATTTTGTATTATTATTTTTTTGTACAGAATAATGTTCCCTCACTGGGGTGTCCCGTGCCGAGGGAAACATTTTACAATATGCCTTGACTTTATGTTAAATTATTGAATTTTTTTTCTTCGTCTAAAATATTTTTGCCGGGGTTCCTAGCTAATTTTATACATAATTTTACATGTTACTTTTGCGCATCCTGATCATGATTAATATTATTGCCAACCTCACTTCCTACCTTTTTCTCATTTCGTTTCATGTTGTTATAGATTTGCAATGCCTGCTTCAAGTGTAAAAGCTGCGACAGTATCAAGGTTACCAAGTTTCTGGGCAGTTTACCATTCTGCTCACCGTGCTTCCGGCTGAGGCAGAAAGGGAACTACTGTCCCCTTTGTCAGGGCTGTTATCAGGATAATGATTTTGACAGCAAAGTAAGTATCATTAACCATGTTTGATTAATTTCAGTAAAAATTGACACATTAAGCGGTTTGTATTATAAACCTTTGGTTGTAGTTGAGATCAGGAAAAGCGGAATTTAAAACAAACAAATAAACCATCAAGCCATTTTCCCATAGGGGTAGGAAGAGGATAGAACACCACTTTAATCTCTCTTTGCATATAAACCTCGCTTCCTCTACATTCGTATATCTTCTCATGCATATAGTAAATAACCGAGACCCATCAACTAATAGAAGGTAACCCCTACAGAAATCCCTCGAGAAGGCAATGGGAAACTGCTCCAGTATATCATTATGTCGAGAAAAAAATCGCTACAGTGATTGCCAACGTCGGGAGAACCTGACATGGCACACAAAGAAAAAAAATAATAAAGCAAATTAAATAAAAATATTAATTAGAGTGGTTAGTAAGATACTTTCGTTTCCAGATGATGGAATGCGGCTTGTGCTCGCGCTGGGTGCACGCCCGCTGCGAGGGACTCAGCGGGGAGGGCTACCAGCTCCTGTCTGCCCTCCCACCCTCCGTAGAGTACACCTGCCGGCAATGCCGCGCGGGGCCCGCCGTGTGGCGCCACGCGCTGCTGGCCTACCTGCGCGCGCGCCTCACGGCCCTGCTCAAGGCGCTCGCCCGCCAGCGCGGCGCGTACGCGCTGCTGCGCCTCACGCCGCACAAGGCCGCGCCGCCGCCCGCCATCTGCCGTTGCCGCGAGCCGCCTGCCGTGCGCCGCCTCACCTTCCCCTCGGATCACAATGCCCGCATCATTGAGGGGACTGGGTACAAGGCGCCTCCCGAAACAGCCAAGGGTGTAGTCCACAAACTGCAGGAATCGTTACTGCGGAATAACGAAATATGCCTCTCCATCGGATCCTGCGAAACGAAGAAGCGTGACACCGAAATTTCGGAGACCCTAACACCAGAATTAGACATACGCAATAACAACGAAGATGTACGGGTTAGTGACGACGAACGAGATAGTGAAATGGAGGAAGATGTTGATTTGTGTCGACAGACAGAATCGCTCTCAGATGTGATAACAAAACGTTCCTTAGACCAAAATAGTATGCATTCTGTTAAAATGGAGTGTGATGAAGATAATAAATGTTTGTGTTCTACCCCAGAAGTAGACGTGTCTCCTTCCTTATTAGACATTAAGAGACGTGTAAATTCTAACGAATATACATCTGTCAAGGATTTCAACAGAGATATGTTAGATGCTATATCAAAGACTGTTTCTCCAGAAATAAAGGATGCCTACAAAGATGCATTCGCCGAATACTTTCCTTGGTTCGATTGTGAAATGAATTGTTTAAATCCGAGTCTCGAAATCGAAGATGAGAATGACGATGTAGAATCATTAAAAGAAGAGGATGTTAATTCATTTGCTAGTAAACATGATGAGAAATTCTCAAAATCTTCTCAAGACCAGATGGTTCCTATGCTGGAAAGTGATAATGGATCGACTTGCGATTACATGTACGATGATAGCAGCATACAGGAGTCCCGCACTTGTGTACTGTGTAAGGGGGTTGGGGAAGGGGAGCCCTCGCTGGAAGGAAGGTTACTCTACTGTGGCCAGGGAGACTGGATTCACGCCAACTGCGCCCTGTGGTCTGCCGAAGTTTTTGAAGAGATCGATGGATCCCTGCAAAATATCCAGAGTGCCATATCACGGGGTCGTTTGATCAAGTGTGCGAAATGTTCCAACAAAGGAGCGAGTGTTGGGTGTTGTGCCAAGAACTGCAGCGAAACTTTTCATTTTGCTTGCGCTAGGTCTAATGGTTGCGCTTTCCTCGATGACAAAAGAGTGTTCTGTCCTTTCCACGTTGAAGATATCAAAAATAAGGCTTTGCAAAAAGATGAAGATTTTGAGCTTTCTCGGCCGGTGTATGTAGAATTAGATAGAAAGAAAAAGAAATTTTGCGAAACGCAAAAAGTTCAATTTGTACTGGGTTCATTAGTAGTAAAATGTCTCGGAAGAATAATTCCATCCGTATCTGATTTTGAGGATGTTCTCATTCCAGCCGATTTCTTATGTACCCGGCTTTATTGGTCTTCTAAACAACCTTGGAAAATTGTCAAGTACACAATCCGCACTAAACTGATCCTCGCAGAACCTTCTCCCGCATATGATTTCGGAGTCAACATCACTTTAGACCACTCCATGAACCCAAATACCGTAGAGAGAATACTCGCTGAAATTGGATCTTGGCATAAATCCTTAGAGACTGAAGGACATTCTATTATGGTGTTGAAAAAAGACAAATCACCAATTAAATTTGGCACAGCGAGTGTTACTTTAGAAGATTTTGCAGTAAAACAGGTTATGGAACACATGCTAGATATTGTATGCAGGCAAGATCAACAAGAAGACACCCCAGAAGAAGAACCACAAAACACGGCAGATTTGTTGCCTCCTGAACTTAAGGATGCTATTTTTGAAGATCTCAATCATGATTTGCTAGACGGTATATCAATGCAAGACATTTTCCCCAAACTAATGTCTTATGAAGATCTAATTGCCATTGATTTAAAGAGTGAAGTAAATTTCGGATCAGACATTGCAAAAGATAACAAATCTTTGAATAGTACTGATGATGTAACTAAACAATCTGATGATCTGTCCATACCTGGGCAAGATTTAAAACTGAAAAAGAGTATTTATGTGTCCAATAATAATGCCGAACATTGGTTAGATGGAAAAACTGTGGCCCAAGATTTGCTAGAAGACCTTTTAAATAGCCAAGGTGAAGGGAGAAGAGAATTAAAAAGAAGTAAATCAGAACTTTTTATTCAGGGCGCAAATCTTCAAAGTTTTGGCGGGAATCGAAGTCATCAAAGATCCTGCAGTTTAACTTGGAGTTGCAAATTTGATGGAAAACTAACTTCTACTCTGAAGCGATGCAAAATTCCTAGACCTGGCTTAATTCCACGCTCTGAATCTAACGGTAATGTAGTTATGGTTGTTGATGGAACTTCTGATCTTGTAGTAAGTTTAGCATCTCCCAAAGTGAAGATAAATGAATTACCATCAGAATCACGACACTGGCAACCTAAAGTTAATAAAATGCAGATCGACGAGACCTCAAGCAATGTCACTGGAGAATTAACCGAAGTCACACTAGATAACTCGAATGTGGAAAGTGAAAAATTGAGTACACTTATAAAACCTGAGATGATAACTAATAAATTGGATAAATCATCAGATTCTACAGAACACGAAGTGATAGATTTTTATACTAAAATACACTGCAGTCCAATCTCTCAGCTCGATGGTGCCGATGACTATGGATCAGATCGAAGTGAATGTAGCTCTCCACCTTTGAGTCCGACTATGGAAATGACAGATTTCTCTCCTATTGCTCAATTGGATGGAGCTGATGATGTTTCAAGTAGTAGTAGCGAAGGTGGTTCTCCCCCCAGAGATCAAAATACCACTGTATTTTTCAGACCTAATGACTCTCATATTGCCATGACTACTGCCACTACAAATTCAAACAATATGGTCTCTATTAATGAATTGGTAATGAGATCTCCATTGGACGAAAATGTACTAAGAATAGGTCAGAGTGAACAGACGGTTAGATGTGACCGGTGTCATTGCACTTACAGGAATAAGGATTCCTTTAGCCGACACCTCCCCAACTGTGATATGATGTCTACTAGTGAAAGTGAAGGGGAAACTCCAAAATCTCCAGAATCTAGAACTCTAACAACCCTTCAGAATGCTTTTAACGGGTCTTTTATTCAACCAACATTTATTAATCAGCAAAGTGCTGTGTTTGAAAATTCTGAACAATTCACCTGCCCTGCTCCCGGAATTGTAAGCAATCGAAGGACTTCCGTGAACACTAGACAAATTACTATCAATGGCACTATTGTAGAAACACAGTCTCCTGGTCCGCCAAGTCCATCTAAAAATAATACCATAGATTTTAACAACCACTTGCATGATACTTTGAGACCTATGAACATCAAGTCTCCTAAAGTTTCTATGACACAGGGAATTTTACCCCAACCTCAGCTAATGGTGTCGCACGTACCAATAAGTCCATCAAAAAATCACTTAATCACTAATGCAAAAGGGGGTATCATACATCCTCAAGGAAATTATAACATTTGTGTCAAATCAAATGGTGGTCTGCAGACTATACAATCATCAAATGGTGGTCTCGCACAAATATTGCCAAACTCTGGAAATTTACAAGCGGTTCTTTCTGCTAACCCCAATCAGCTGTTGACAATATCTGGTCCCCAACAAAACATTTTACAAAACATTCACAATAAGGGACCCATTATGCAAACTTTCTCCAGTATCCCAAACAGTCAAACAATATCTGTACCAATAAACTCCATACATGGAATGTCGTCCACTATTGGGAATAATATTAATACATTTGTTCGACCAGGAATATCTTTTCAAAATGCTCCTACCATATTAATGCCTACCTCCTGTGCCTCCAGAATGACATCTCCAAATGTGCAACAGAAAAATCAAATGATTCTCCCACAGGTGTCACAAAAATCTCCCAAAAAGACTCCTCAAGTTCAACCTAAACCAATATTCCAAGCTACAAGAGGCAGAGGAAGAGCTGTTAGCAAAACTCCAACTATAAAGAGGCAAAATAAAATAGATACTAAACCAATGACAAATTTGGCATCGGGTTTGCCCCTAGGAGCAAACAATTCTGTAATTCAGTTCCAAAACAATGGGCCGAATAATCAACCATCCATAATTGTTCAACAAGTTGGCAACCAAAATATAATGTCATACGTAGAAGCTCTTCAACAACAACAGCAAGGGCAGAACATGCAATACATAGCCACTATTGCTCCACAAGGAGACTACAAACCGGCTACTCAGTATATCTCACAGATGCCCCAAACATTTCAAATTCAACAAACTGAATCTGGAGGGTTAGTTGCTGTTCCCAGTGGAGGAATACCTCTGTTTATCAATCAGGCTGGAGTTGGAATCCTTCCTCAATCTCTACAGTCTCAGGGGGTTACCATATCTCCGCAGGGAACTATTCAAACTCAAGGAGCCACTCTGCTTCCGCAGGGTACCATTCAAACACAAAATGGTACCACCATCCTGCCTCAAGCAACAATTCAAACACAAAATGGGACTGCCACCATTATTCCTCAAGGAACAACCATTCAAGGCCTTACTCAGGGTCAAGGTCCAACACTCGTTTCTGCTAATGGCATTCAATCTCAAGGCGGTACCATTGTGCCACATAATAATATGAATAATGCGCAGACACTCATTCCCCAATCTGCATTGCAAGCGCAAGGAAATACCCTGGGTGGTACCACCATCTTACCACAGGGAACAATATTACCTCAAGGATTGCAGTTTTGCAATGATCAAGTTATATTGGGATCCACTCCAACTCTAGAGATGGTCACAGATTCTTCTGGGTGTATGTATTTGACCACTCAACCAGTATATTATGGATTGGAAACAATTGTTCAAAATACCGTTATGTCATCTCAACAATTTGTTTCCACAGCCATGCAAGGTGTTCTGGCACAAAAAC